>NC_057809.1:40129166-40137219 GCF_018294505.1 Triticum aestivum
AAGTTCTCCACGAAGAGACTTAGCTGCAGTCAGACACTCGCCTAAGTTTGAAAAATCCTACCGAGTGGAGAGCGATCCTCCCACTTGGGGGCTTAGCTGCAGTTCAGCACTCGCCTAAGTTCTCCACGAAGAGACTTAGCTGCCGTCAGACACTTTCCTAAGTTTGAAAAATCCTACCGAGTGGAGAGCGACCCTCCCACTCGGGGGCTTAGTTGCAGTCAGACACTCGCCTAAGTTTGAAAAATCCTACCGAGTGGAGAGCTCCGCCACAAATACAATGTACAACAACGGGGTGTGGGTCGACTGCCACCTTCTCCCGAGAGCTCCGCCACAAATACAATGTACAACAACGGGGTGTGGGTCGACTGCCACCTTCTCCCGAGAGCTCCGCCACAAATACAATGTACAACGACAGGGTGGGGGGTGGCCGTCAAGCCTCTCACGACAGTTCCAGACCACGGAGACATTCAGCAAAAATAAAGTTCGGATAAAGCTCAAAAGGCCCCGGGCCCCGAATCAGAGTACTCGAGCCCTCAGCTCGGCAGAGTTTAAACGATTACAAGTCCACTCGGCATTCCGAGGCTAATTTAAGGAAAAGCATAAAAAGTTTTCTCACTCCTCAAGAGGAGGGCTGGCAGGAGCGACGAACTCATCCAGGTCGATTCCGTCCGCAATGCGAGTAGCTGCAGCAATGAAGGTCTCCATGAAGTCCTGGAAGCTGTGCCTCTTGGTATTGGCGACTTGGATGGCGGCCAGCTTTTCTTCTCGCGCCTCCTTGCAATGAACGCGGACTAAGGATAGAGCCACGTCAGCGCCGCACCGGGCAGAGGACTTCTTCCACTCCTGCACTCGATCGGGGATTTTGTCAAGTCGAGCCATAAGAGACTCGAGATCGTTCTGGAGCGCAGATTCTGGCCAAAGTGATGAGTCGATCCGCGACACGGCAACCTTCAGTCGAGCCAGGTAATCCACGGCGCCGTCGATTCGAGATTCCAGTCGGAGCAAGTTCATGGCAGTGTCGTCTTTCACCGGAGAATTGATTGGGTCAAGACCCGTTTCGATCCGCCCGGTCTCCTCTTCGAAGTTCTGACAGAATTCTGCACACAAGACCTAAAGATAAGCCAACGATCACAAGATCGAGTCGACACAAAAAGTACAAAATAGTCAAAATTAGACGTGCACCTTCAAGTTTGATGTACAGCCTCTTGGCGAGGCTCCTCGGGAAGCTCTCCAGGTCGTCCCTCCTGCGGGCGACGCCTTCCATCTCCTCACCCAAGAGGAGGTTCTTCTTCTTCCAACTGGCAGTCATCTTGTTGGCATCAGTCAGAGCGGTCTGCAACCTAATGTTCTCTTTTTCCAATTGGTCGACCGAAGCCAACTTCTGTTCGGCCAGAGCCATCTTGTCGTCAGCCGCCTTACGGGCAACAGCCAGGTCCTGGTCCTTCCTCGCCAAAGCTATTTCCAATTCTCCTACAAGGAAACGGCGATTGAATCAGAAACAGAAAAGGAATGCCCAAGCCTGAAAACAGAATCAGTCGACAAAGTCGCTTTACCTGCGGCGCCCTCCCTAACCTTCTGCAACTCCGTCCTGGCCAGCTCTAGATCAAGGTCCAGCTGAATCTTCTGCTTCTCCAATTCAGCATAACGAGCGACAAGTTCGCAAGATCTCTGCAAAAGGAAAAACCAGCCGACAGACATTCGAGATAAGTTGCTCCCGAGTAACTAAGAAACAATGGTGACGTTTCTAAGACCACAGCCGAATCAAAAATATTCGACCGTAGTCTCGGGGACTACACCCAGTGGGTGCACTCAGCGTGCCCCCACTGGTTCGACCAAAAAAAAACGACTGCACACAGTCGACAGGACACGGACCACTCGACCTGGCAGACCAAACCGAGTGAAGAAGTACAGATTCACAAACACAATATACAGACTACAGTCGACTGCCAGCAGTCCACCGTAGTCTCGGGGACTACACCCAGTGGGTGCACTCAGCGTGCCCCCACTGGTTCGACCAAAGAGAAAACACACCCAGTGGGTGTACAAGTACAGATACAAAGATCTTCAAAAAAGGAAAAGAAAGAGAGAGAAAGACTCTTCAAACAAACAAACATCAAGTCAACTGACCTGGACGTTACTCTGAAGTGCCGAACTCGCGTCGTAAGCCGCCTGGCTGGCCTCCCGAGCCCTCTTCACCTGTTCCATCATGACCCCTGCCTGGTGTATGGCCTCCTTCGCAGCGGCCACTTCGTCTTCAGGGGCAAAGTACGCGACAAAGAGTGAAGTCGGATCGGCAGTCGACGCCGAGGGCTGCGCACTCGACGGAGGATTGGCAGTCGGATTGGCAGCCGACGCTGAGGGTTGCGCACTCGACAGGGGATTGGCGAAGGACACAGAGGCCCGAGGGGCATCGCCGCCGTCCCGTGCCACGGCCTCAGGCGCCAGAGCAGGCTGGGGAGCCCTGTCAGTCGACGGCCTCCTGGTCCTCCCTATCCTCAGCGGCTCGTTGTCATCGTCATCCGGGAGGTCGATAACTTGAGGAGGAGCTGCAGGAAGAACTTTCAATCGACAAGAATTGCAAGAAACGACCAAGCCAACTCAAAAACATAACGTTGATGATCGTACCAGGGTTGGAGGTTGCAGCGTCCCCCATCTCTTGGTCGTCATCCTTGGCTGAGACCTCGGAGGTAGCAGCACTGCAAATTTCGAAGAATCAACCAGTTCAGCATAATGAGTCGACTGAGGATTTGTCCTCCAATCGACGAAGGAAGTCAAAGCTTGTTACCCGGAGATGACAGGAACAGTTATCTTCATCTTCGGCAGAGTCTTGGGCGGCCTGGACTGCGTCGTGCGCGGTTGCTTGGGAACCTTCCTAGTCGGTGTTGGAGAAGAAGTCCGAGGGCTTTTCGACGATGGCCCAACGGAGGCAGTCGCCTGACCACGTCCCTGCGCCGGGTCGTGCACGAGCTTGGATCGCCTCTCCGGGCGGGGAGGTTCGGCCTCTTCCTCCTCCTCCTCGCTGGAGAAGATGTCGTCGCCTTCCTCTCCTTCACCGTCTGACTCCCACTCGCCCTGGTCGTCCCCGCTCTCACCTCCGCTCCCCTCACCTTCCTCAGTCGACCCCTGCGCCCCGTTGGGCATCGAATACATCTCAGTAGTTGCCTGAAAGACAGCAGGCAAAATGGAAAGTCAGTCGACTCGCTCAAAAGAAGACCAATGCAGAAAGCAAGATTTCAGTCGAAAACATAAAGACACACCTGGTCGACCTCATAAGAGCTGTCGAGTGGAACGACCCTCCTGGCTCCTTGGGGGTTGTCTTTGTTCCCTGTAATGCTTGACAGCCACCCCTCTAACATCTCATCGGTGATCTCCTCTGGGTGGACCCGAGTGGAGTCCTCGAGGCCGGAGTACAACCACATCGGGTGATCCCGAGCCTGGAGGGGTTGGACTCTCCTCCTGAGGAAGACTTCGAGCAGGTCCATCCCCGTCACGCCCTCACGGACAAGTTCGACCACTCGACCCGCCAGTATCTTGACCTGGGCCTTTTCTTCGGGCGTCACCTTCAGAGAAGCCGGCTTTTCGGCTCGGTCGAGGGTGAAGGGTGGGTGTCCAGTCGACTGCCCTGGGGTCACTTGATCCTGGCAGTAGAACCAAGTCGCCTGCCACCCTCGAACTGACTCCGGGAAAGTGATGGAGGGAAAACAACTTTTCCCCCTTGTCTGGATCGCCAAGCCCCCGCACAGCTGGATCACCTATGTCCTCTCGTCACTCGACTTAGCCTTCTTCACCGACTGAGAGCGAACGGTGAAGATATGCTTGAAAAGTCCCCGGTGTGGGCGGCACCCCAGGAACACCTCACACATAGAAATAAAAGTGGCGAGATAGACTATGGAGTTCAGAGTGAAGTGGTGGAGCTGCGCCCCGAAGAAGTTCAGGAAATTGCGGAAAAAAGAGTGGGGCGGCAGGGAGAAACCACGGTCAATGTGAGTCGCCAGGAGGACGCGCTCACCGTCACGTGGCTGGGGCTCGATTTCTCTCCCCGGAAGACGCGCCGCCTTGTGGAGGATGACTCCTCCCTCGACCATGTCGTCGAGGTCCTCCTGACGAAGCACCGAGGGCATCCAGTCGCCCTGGATCCACCCCTTGGGCAGGGCCGTCCGAGAAGAAGAGCCCCCGCGCGCAGACTTCTTCCCCTTCCCGGCCGCCGCCGCCTTCTTCGCGCGCTCCAGAGCGGTCGTCTTGCCCTTCACCATCGTCGCCGGCAAGGTCTCAGGCTGGTTTTGTGGTGGCGGGGCGAGAGCGAAGGAAGCGGAGGAGGCGACGGAGAGACAGAGAGAGGAGTAGAAGAGATGAGCTCGCGTACTGAAGAGAGGCTCCGGGCCAACTATTTATAAGGGGCCACTCCCGAGTGGCTGGCAGTTAGGCCCGAGCTATCCAGTCAAATCCCGTGGCAGGCGCGCGCACTATACGTGGCGAAAAAGGCGGTGCGGGGATCGAGGAGCCTTCGCACTGTCGCTCCCAATTACTGCGGCCGCCCCCGTCCCGCGCGCTTTCCAAAAAATCCGAATCCCGCGATCTCCGCCGGATGCAGAACAACTTGGCGAAACGGAAATCCCGCGCACGCCGGCGCTCGATGCCTCGCAGGTAAAAGAATCCATTCGACGAAAGGCCTGGAACGGATCAAGGCGACTGAAAGAGGTTAATGACGTCATCCGTGACAGTCGACCCAGAACGAAGCACCTATAATAACCCGAAGGGTCGGTTGGAAAGGTCCCTAACCCCTTTTCTCACTCCAGCCTCGATCTGTTCGGGGGCTAATGATGAAGGCATGTACCTACGGTAGCGGCACGGACCCGTCCCAAGAGCCCTACCATAGGACATCCTTAGAGGAAGTCACCTTTCAATCAACTCGAAGGTATCTCGCTCGACGGGTCCAAGACACTCGACCAAGAAGCTATCACTCGACCAACAAGCCAACCACTCGACCGCCAGGAGACCTCAAGTCACTCCGCAGGCAAACGGTCAGCTATTAAGTAGTCTTTATGATCATCATGACGCTTTATTAGGGACGTTATCAGTAACGCCCACCTTAAATGTACCTTAAACCCTGCATTACTGAGGGCAGGAGAGGGCTGGCGAACTCTATATAAGCCACCCCCCTCCTCAGTATGAAGGGTTCGCACCCCTGTCATCTTACTCACGCATAATCCAATCGACTGCCTCCGGGCACTGAGACGTAGGGCTGTTACTTCCTTAGAGAAGGGCCTGAACTCGTAAACCTTGCGTGCTTACAACTTCCCAATAGCTAAGGTCTAGCCTCTTCATACACACCCCCCTACCTCACTGTCAGACTTAGAACCACGACATGACATGCTGGTAGGCAGTATGACTTGTATCGCCCACAACTCACTTGTGTTCTACTCGTGCAAATAACATCAATCCATAAAACCTAGGCTCGGATGCCACTGTTGGGGAACGTAGTAATTTCAAAAAAATTCCTACGCACACGCAAGATCATGGTGATGCATAGCAACGAGAGGGGAGAGTGTTATCTACGTACCAACGCAGACCAACTGCGGAAGCGATCACACAACATAGAGGAAATAGTCGTACGTCTTCCCGATCCGACCGATCCAAGCACCGTTACTCCGGCACCTCCGAGTTCTTAGCACACGTTCAGCTCGATGACGATCCTCGGGCTCCGATCCAGCAAAGCGTCGAGGAAGAGTTCCATCATCACGACGGCGTGGTGACGATCTTGATGTACTACCGACGCAGGGCTTCGCCTAAGCACTACAACGGTATGATCGAGGTGGAATTTGGTGGCAGGGGGCACCGCACACGGCTAAGGAACGATCTCAAGGATCAACTTGTGTGTCTATAGGTGCCCCCTGCCCCCGTATATAAAGGTTTCAAGGGGAGGGGCTGGCCGGCCAAGGTGGGAGGCGCAGGAGGAGTCCTACTCCTACCGGGAGTAGGACTCCCCCCTCCAATCCTAGTCCAACTAGGTTTCCTCAAGTGGGAAGGAGAGAGGGGGTGGCCGGACACCTTCCCTAGTCCTAATAGGACTAGGGGAAGGGGGGAAGTGCGCAGCCCATGGGGCAGCCCTTTCACCTTTCCAATAAGGCCCATGTTGGCCCATTTGGCTCCC
Organism: Triticum aestivum; assembly: GCF_018294505.1. Taxonomy (NCBI): domain Eukaryota; kingdom Viridiplantae; phylum Streptophyta; class Magnoliopsida; order Poales; family Poaceae; genus Triticum; species Triticum aestivum. The sequence goes on from NC_057809.1 coordinate 40,135,318, forward strand.
GGGGGGTTCCGGTAACCCTCCCGGTAATCCGGTAAAATCCCGATTTCACCCGGAACACTTCCGATGTCCAAACATAGGCTTCCAATATATCAATCTTTACGTCTCGACCATTTCGAGACTCCTCGTCATGTCCGTGATCACATCCGGGACTCCGAACAACCTTCGGTACATCAAAATGCATAAACTCATAATAACGGTCATCGTAACGTTAAGCGTGCGGACCCTACGGTTCGAGAACAATGTAGACATGACCGAGACACGTCTCCGGTCAATAACCAATAGCGGGACCTGGATGCCCATAGTGGCTCCTACATATTCTACGAAGATCTTTATCGGTCAGACCGCATAACAACATACGTTGTTCCCTTTGTCATCGGTATGTTACTTGCCCGAGATTCGATCGTCGGTATCCAATACCTAGTTCAATCTCGTTACTGGCAAGTCTCTTTACTCGTTCCGTAATACATCATATCACAACTAACATCTTAGTTATAATGCTTGCAAGGCTTATGTGATGTGTATTACCGAGAGGGCCCAGAGATACCTCTCCGACAATCGGAGTGACAAACCCTAATCTCGAAATACGCCAACCCAACATCTGCCATTGGAGACACCTGTGGTACTCCTTTATAATCACCCAGTTACGTTGTGACGTTTGGTAGTACCCAAAGTGTTCCTCCAGTAAACGGGAGTTGCATAATCTCATAGTTATAGGAACATGTATAAGTCATGAAGAAAGCAATAGCAACATACTAAACGATCGGGTGCTAAGCTAATGGAATGGGTCATGTCAATCAGATCATTCAACTAATGATGTGACCTCGTTAATCAAATAAAAACTCTTTGTTTATGGTTAGGAAACATAACCATCTTTGATTAACGAGCTAGTCAAGTAGAGGCATACTAGTGACACTCTGTTTGTCTATGTATTCACACGTGTATTATGTTTCCGGTTAATACAATTCTAGCATGAATAATAAACATTTATCATGATATAAGGAAATAAATAATAACTTTATTATTGCCTCTAGGGCATATTTCCTTCAGGTTCACCATACGTGCATGCTACGGGAATCACAAACTTTAACACAAGCATTTCTCAAATTCACAACTACTCAACTAGCATGACTCTAATATCACCATCCTCATATCTCAAAACAATTATCAAGCATCAATTTTTTTCTTAGTATTCAACGCACTCAAAAGAAAGTTTTACAAATTTTGAATACCAAGCATATTATTATTAAGCAAATTACCATTTTATTAAGACTCTCAAAATAATCTAAGTGAAGCATGAGAGATCAATAGTTTCTATAAAACAAATTGTAACATCCCAAATTTTCAATTTGGAATGTTATACACTAGATCATCATGCATATCATATTTTCTTGCATTTTGTTGATCCTGGAAATTTCACGCAACTCAAGGACCCTCGGAGAGAGTTGGAGATTTCGTCATTTTCATATTTAAGTTTTCTCAAATTTCGAAAAGAGGATCATTAGATTTATCAGAGTTTATTTGCCTTTTATTTGGATAGGGAAATTGCGCGTTTTCAAATTTTGCATTCTAGGTCCCGAGAAAAGTTCATTTTGTTCGACTCATTTTTAGGAGTTGGGGAAAATTTACTTTGGGAAGTTTGGAGTTCGTTTAGAGTTTTTTTCTGTGTTTTTCTGCGCGCGTAACCGTTTTAAAAAAAATCGCAGCGCCTGGGCCAAGGCCCAAGCCGCCGGCCAGGCCGGCTCCTCTCATGCGTCGCGCGCCAGCGCGCAAGCCGCCGCCGCCGCCCTAGGCAGAGTCCTAGTAGGACTCTCCTCTCCTCTTTCCTCTCCTCTCTTTTTCTTGCCCCCTCCCCCAAGCAATCCCCTCCCCTCCCTCCTATTTATACCCCCACACCCCCCCCCC
>NC_057809.1:40137699-40278246 GCF_018294505.1 Triticum aestivum
CCACACCACCAAACCACGCCACCACCCCGCGCCCCCAAGCCGCCGCCGCCCCTAGCACCGCCGCGCCTTGTGCCTACGCCGCCCTAGCGCTGCCGCCGCCCCTTGCCCGCGCCACCGCCGCCTTATGCCGCCGCCGCCGGAGCCCCTCACCGAACCCTCGCTGGAGGTAGCCCCGCGCCACGTCTCTCTTTTCCTCGGTTCAGTTTTTCTTATAAACCGTTCCGGTTCTTTTCTTTTCTTCCGATTCAATTTCTTTTCGTTCGTTGTTTCGGTTTTCTTTCAAAACCCTAGATTGGTTTCGTTTTCTTTTCCGCTTTAGTAACCTAGAGACCGTTCGCCGGACCGTTCGTCCTAACGAACGTGATCACCGGATTATTCCCCGGTTAACGAACGTCCGTTCATTCAACCATTCTTCTTTTTCTTTTCGTCGGATTTATTTCGCGATCGCGATCTCAGATCCGATCTTTGTTCTACTTTACCTTCTCGCTCGTTTATCGGAATCAGGTGATTCAAGTGCCTGGAGTTTTGTTTCGAAACCGCCGTTCCGACTAATCAACTTAAACAAGTTTTTGCTACGGTAAACTTTTACCTAGTTTCAACTTGCTAGAACCGAGTTGTTTTCTTCCGCCTTTTGTTTTCGGTTTCTTTGTTCGGTTCTTTCTCTCTTTGCAACCGGAGTTCTTAAGTTGAACTATCTGGTTCGATCTCTTGTTTGAGTTTTACCTGTGCATTAGATGAGTACTTATTGTATGCTTGTTGTTTGTCTGCGATAGATTACCCGGATTGCGCCGCCTGTTACTTCGAATCTCTAGGACTCGCGGATCATCAGCAAGGCAAGTAACACTTTGATCATACCTTTTCTACAACCCAGTTTTTATTGCATTAGATCCATCCTCACACATTGCATGATTAGGATCTAATTAAATTGTGGGATGGGAAGTAGATGAGGTAGTACCTATTACCTGTTTATTATGAAACCTTTGGGAGTTACTTCTACGTTTGCTTATTATGCCATGATATGCTAGTAGACGTTGATTGGGTGAGTGATATCCATGACAGATGTGAGTGTGATAATTTTAAGGGTTTATCTAAGGTGGCAACTTAAACACACATCTGGGTGGATTGAGGCACCTGATGTCTATCGGGACTTGCCTGTTTTATTTTGGACCGCCACCCAGGCTCAAAGGGATCATAAGATCTTTCATGCTAGAAACTTACGTGTGCAGCCACAAGCCATTATGGGCTTTGGCATAGTTGACTAAGTCGTGCGAACTCTTACAGGGTAGACTAGCAGATGTAGGGGAAAGTAGGTGTACCGGTCTATCCATCGTAAGGTGCTAGCGCTTCTGAAAGACTGTGTCTCGGTCATCCGTTTCTCAAACACCAGTAGTGCGAGAAAACCAACGGAGGCGATCGAGTCTTGTGGGGAAAAGTGCGCAAACCTCTGCAAAGTGTAATAAACTAATCATGATTAGCCGTGTCCCCGGTTATGGACATCTTGAGTATCTAGTACTTGAATATCATGTGAATCTCAACATGTTACTTCTAATTAATATTGTTGGGTTATTGATGACTATTTTTAATTGGGATTGAGAATGCTGTCAACCATTCTCAATGTTTAACAACCACCATGATAGTTAAATAAATTTATTCCTTTGCAGTAGGGAAAAACTGGCTTTACGCAAAACAGTAACCATAGAGCTTTCCACCAGCCAAATATGCATGTAGTATAGCTGTTTCATTCCATTATTCTCTATGTGTTACCTTGCCAGCATATTCCATGTGCTGACCCGTTTTCGGGCTGCAACTTTCATGTTGCAGACATTTCAGACGACGAGTAAGGTGCTTTTAGGTCGTGGTTCTATACTCAGTGATACCGTTAGAGTTGATGGACCCATTAATCTTCCAAGTCTTCCGTTGTTATCGATATTAGATGGCCTTAAGCCATATTTATTGTAATAAGTTCTCTTTTGAGACATCGATGTAATAAGTGTGTGATTGCCACTCTGCTATAAATCCTTTGAAGTACTGTGTGGTGTCAGCATTACTGATCCAGGGATGACACCGGAGCACAGTAGACTTGATCCATTCGGGTCAGGTCGCTACAGAGATGGTATCAGAGCACACGCTGACTATAGGACACGACCACTAAGTTAAAGCCATAGATCACTACTCTCTCCTCATTTTCTAACTCCTCACCTTTTCTACTCTTTTAGGATGAAGGACGCGAAGATTAAGTACGCTCAACCGGATGAAGGCACACCTTTTGGATTTCACTTCAAGGAAGTCACCAAGTACCTAAACATTGGATTACCAAGTTTCACGGGAACCTTCAACGCCACTCTACCTGAAGAGGAGCGCTGGAAGATTCAAGCTCATGTTCCGGGAAGGACATTCGCGCCAATCACGAAGCCCATAGATAGTGTTTTCAATGCACCAACCTGGAGTTTAGGAAAGAGCATGGCAGCCCATATCACCATAGGACGCATTGGAGAAGTTTATCAAGAAGACCTCAAGGACACTATCTACCAAATTTGCGGACCCCGAGATGAACAATGGGAGTTAGTCACCACCAAGAAGGATAGATCCATTGCAGCTTTCATCCAGGAGTTAAACCAGCACATTCGACGCCACGAGAACCAGATGTGCAATGATATGATAGAGTTGAAGAATGCGAAGACAAGGATCATCGAGCTAGAAGGAGAACTGAAGGCTACACGCAAGGACTACATGGATGAGATCGTAGCTCTAGCAAGACACAACGTCGATCTTAAGCAGGAGATTGAAGAACTCAAGAGGGAGTTAGCATCCAGGGAGGAAGACATGTACGTCGCATGTCCGGACAACTACATCATCATAGACGACACCGATTCGGATCCAAGTGAACCCGACTTTGAAGACGAAGCTGGAGCGGACATCATGGAGTCTTCCACCGGTTCAAATTTCTAGATGACCACCAAATATTAATAGTATTTCCCCCCATGTAAACACTATAGTTTGAGCACTTTTGCGATAGCTAGATCGATTGTAAGCCCTTGTTTGAATTGAATGAAATGATTTTGTGTGCATTTGCTCATGTGCATTGGGGTAGTGTTTTCTCTTTAGACCTCACTCTATTCTTATTTCTCGTCTTTTCTAAACCCTCATATGCCTCCGAGACGTGACAATGGATTTCCATCGGAGCTCACTCAGTTGATCCAACAACAGAATCAATTGATGCAGATGTTAGTTCAGAATCAGCAGAACAACAACAACAACAACAACAACAACAACAACAACAACAACAACAACAACAACAACAACAACAACAACAACAACAACAACAACAACAACAACAACAACAACAACAACAACAACAACAACAACAACAACAACAACAACAACAACAACAACAACAACAACAACCCACCACCACCACCACCCCCTGTTGACCACTTAGCCCGTTTCCTTAGGCTAAATCCGCTGGTGTTTTCTAGTAGCACCGAGCCGATAGTAGCAGACGATTGGCTCCGCAAGATAGGAAGGGAGTTGACCACTGCAGGATGCACAGATGGTGAGAAAGTGAAGTTTGCCGCACATCAGTTAGAAGGACCCGCGGCAGCATGGTGGGAGAATTTCACAGCCGCCTTCCCAGTTGACACCGTCACATGGGATCAGTTTCAGCAAGCTCTCCGCACTGCACATGTTTAAGCAGGAGCTATGGCCATGAAGAAGCGTGAGTTTCGCAACTTACGCCAAGGAGGAAGGACAGTTGGCCAGTACGTTGACGACTTCAGCAAGTTAGCACGTTATGCCCCAGATGACGTTGCTACGGATGCAACCAAGCAGGAGAAGTTTCTGGAAGGATTGAATGATGAGTTAAGCATGCAGTTGATGGTAGCAAGTTTCAACAACTACCAGGAGTTGGTAGATCGTGCCATCATGATTGAAGGGAAGCAACAGCAAATTGAGAACCCCAAGAGGAAGTATGGACAGGGGAAGTATAACTCTGGAGCCCAGCAGAAGCCCCGTTTTACCCCTAAATCGGGATTTCAGTTTCAGCATACCCATGGAGGAGGTAGTTCGCACAACCACAATGGCCACAAGAATGGTAATGGGAATGGAGGAAGCAACGGCCAGAATCGGACCATCCCATCAACCCCATCCAAGAGAGATCTGAGTCAAGTCACCTGTTTCAAGTGTTCCAAGACCGGACATTATGCCAATGAATGTCCTGAAGGCCAGAATGGAAATGGCAATGGAAGCTCAGGGAAGAAGCCGAACCCTTTCAATAGGGGACAGGTGAACCACGTTAACGTGGAGGAGGTTGAAGATCAGCCTGATGCAGTAACCGGTAAGTTTTTGGTTAAGTCATTTACCGCACTCGTTCTTTTCGATACTGGTGCATCACATTCATACATATCATGGGGATTTGTGGAAAAATATAGCCTGCCCACTAGGATTCTTGAAACACCTATGCTAGTAAGCTCGCCAGGAGCAGAATACATGGCCAGTCAAGGATGCTTTCAAGTGCCATTAAGCATAGGAAGGCATGTTTTCCCAACAGATTTAATTATTCTAGAATCCCAAGGTGTGGATGTTATTCTTGGTATGGATTGGCTGTCGATGTATGGAGGAAACATCGATTGTGCCAGTAAGACAATTTTGCTTACAACGCCAGAAGGAAGAAGGATCAAGTATGTATCCCAGCATGTGCCAAATAGGACCCAAGTAAATTGCCTAACAGGAGTTGTGCAGGAGGAAGTACCAGTGGTAAAGGATTTTCCTGATGTATTTCCTGAAGAGTTGCCAGGCATGCCACCGGATAGAGACATTGAGTTTTTGATTGAGTTATTGCCAGGTACAGGCCCAATATCAAAGAGACCGTACCGGATGCCAGCAAAGGATTTGGTAGAAATTAAGAATCAGATTAAGGAGTTACTGGAGAAAGGTTACATACGCCCAAGTTCTTCGCCTTGGGGATCACCCGTACTTCTAGTGGAGAAGAAGGATGGATCATTACGGATGGTTGTTGATTACCGTGGATTGAACGAAGTAACCATCAAGAACAAGTACCCACTGCCAATGATTAATGATCTGTTTGATCGGTCGCAAGGAGCTAAAGTGTTTTCCAAGATCGATTTGCGATCAGGGTACCACCAGTTGAAGATTCGAGAGCAGGACATACCTAAGACAACATTCACCACAAGATACGGATTGTATGAGTATACCGTTATGTCATTTGGATTGACTAACGCGCCTGCCTATTTTATGAACCTGATGAACAAAGTGTTTATGGAGTTTCTGGATAAGTTCGTCGTAGTGTTCATTGATGATATCCTGGTTTATTCAAAGAATGAAGAAGAGCATAAGGAACATTTGCGTTTGGTTTTGGAGAAACTAAGGGAACATCAGTTATATGCCAAATTTAGCAAGTGTGAGTTTTGGTTGAAGGAAGTAGGATTCCTCGGACACGTTATATCCGGAGAAGGGATAGCAGTTGACCCCGCCAAGGTTGAGACCGTAACCGAATGGGAAGCACCAACGACAGTTGGAGAGATCCGGAGTTTTCTTGGACTCGCAGGATACTACCGGAGATTCATTGAGAACTTTTCAAAGATTGCGAAGCCTATGACGGAGTTGTTGAAGAAGGATACCAAGTTCAATTGGACTGAGGAGTGTGAGGCTAGATTCCAGGAGTTGAAGAAACGTTTGGTTACCTCACCAGTGTTGATTTTGCCAGATCAGACCAAGGATTATGAGGTGTATTGTGACGCTTCACGTCGAGGACTTGGAGCAGTGCTTATGCAGGAAGGAAGAGTTGTTTCGTATGCTTCACGACAACTGAAACCTCATGAGTTGAATTATGCCACACATGATTTGGAGTTAGCAGCCGTAGTGCATGCATTGAAGACATGGAGACATTTCCTCATTGGAAATCATTGTGAGGTGTACACGGACAACAAGAGTTTGAAGTACATTTTCACGCAGAAGGAGTTGAATCTCAGACAAAGGAGATGGTTGGAGCTCATCAAGGATTATGATATGAGATTGCATTACCATCCCGGAAAAGCTAATGTAGTAGCTGACGCATTGAGCCGCAAGAGCCATGTCAATACGTTAATAACGGAAGAAATACCCAAGGAGTTAGCACAAAACCTTCGTGAGCTATGTTTGGAGATAGTTCCGAAAGGCTCTGTGGCAGCATTGGAGATTCAGTCCACATTGATGGATAAGATAAGAGAGGCTCAGAAATCTGACAAGGAAATTGCTGCTATAAAGGAGAAGCTAAGCAAGGGAAAAGCAAAGGGATTTCGTGAGGATGAGCACGATACCCTATGGTTTGAAGACCGCGTTTACGTGCCCAATGACCCAGAGATTAGGAAGTTGATTTTGCAAGAGGCACATGATTCACCATATTCGATTCACCCAGGAAATACCAAGATGTATTTGGATTTAAAGGAAACATTCTGGTGGACTGGAATGAAGAAGGATATTGCAGCATATGTAGCAGTTTGTGATGTATGTCATAGAGTAAAGGCAGAACATCAGAAGCCAGCTGGATTGTTGCAACCATTGCCGATACCCGAATGGAAGTGGGATAAGATAGGCATGGATTTTATCACAGGACTACCCAGGACGAAAGCAGGATATGACTCGATATGGGTAGTAGTTGATCATTTGACGAAGGTAGCACATTTCATTCCAGTTAAGACAACTTACACCAGTGCTAAGTTGGCAAAGATATATATGACTAGGATCATTTGTTTGCATGGAGTTCCGAGGAGTATTGTATCAGACAGAGGAACCCAATTTACCTCAAAGTTTTGGAATCAGTTGCATGAAACTTTAGGAACCAGGCTAGAGTTCAGCACCGCTTTTCATCCACAGACAGATGGACAGACCGAGAGAGTCAATCAGATTTTGGAAGATATGCTGAGAGCTTGTGCACTAGATTATGGATCTAGTTGGGACAATAACTTGCCATATGCGGAGTTTTCCTATAACAACAGCTACCAAACCAGTTTGAAGATGGCACCTTTCGAAGTTTTATACGGAAGGAGGTGCAGGACACCGTTGTCATGGGACGAAGTTGGAGACCGTCAGTTCTTTGGACCCGATTTGATTAAGGAGGCTGAATGGAAAGTTAAGTTGATTCGCGATAGGCTCAAGGTAGCCCAGTCCAGGAAGAAGAGCTACGCTGATTCTAAACGCAAGGAGACAGTTTACGAAACCGGAGACAGGGTGTATCTCCGAGTATCCCCACTTCGAGGAGTTAAATGTTTTGGAGTTAAGGGGAAATTAGCACTGCGTTTTGTTGGAGCATATAAGATCTTACAACGTATGGGAGAAGTCGCGTATAAGTTGGAATTACCAAAGGGACTATCAGGAGTTCATGATGTATTCCATGTTTCTCAGCTGAAAAAATGTCACGCCGAGATGGCGGAGGTACCACTAAGAGATACAGTGCCGCTTGAAGCAATTCAGTTAAAGGACGACTTAACATATGAGGAGAAACCAGTCAAGATTCTCGATTATGCCAGCAGAGTTACTCGCAGCAAGGTTATCAAGTTTTGTAAAGTTCCGTGGAACCACCACTCAGAGGACGAAGCCACCTGGGAGAGAGACGAAGATTTGCTCAAGGACCACCCTCACCTATTTTCTAACCAACCCGAATCTCGAGGGCGAGATTCATCTTAAGGGGGGTAGGTTTGTAACATCCCAAATTTTCAATTTGGAATGTTATACACTAGATCATCATGCATATCATATTTTCTTGCATTTTGTCGATCCTAGAAATTTCACGCAACTCAAGGACCCTCGGAGAGAGTTAGAGATTTCATCATTTTCATATTTGAGTTTTCTCAAATTTCGAAAAGAGGATCATTGGATTTGTCGGAGTTTATTTGCCTTTTATTTGGATAGGGAAAAATGCGCGTTTTCAAAATTTGCATTCTAGGTCCCGAGAAAAGTTCATTTTGTTCGACTCATTTTTAGGAGTCGGAGAAAATTTACTTTGGGAAGTTTGGAGTTTGTTTAGAGTTTCTTTTCTGTGTTTTTCTGCGCGCGTAACCGTTTTAAAAAAAATTTGCAGCGCCTGGGCCAAGGCCCAAGCCGCCGGCCAGGCCGGCTCCTCTCCCGCGCCGCGCGCAAGCCGCCGCCGCCGCCCTAGGCAGAGTCCTAGTAGGACTCTCCTCTCCTATTTCCTCTCCTCTCTTTTTATTGCCCTCTCCCCCAAGCAATCCCCTCCCCTCCCTCCTATTTATACCCCCACACCTCCCCTAAACCCCACACCACCAAACCGCGCCACCACCCCACGCCCCCAAGCCGCCGCCGCCCCCAAGCCGCCGCGCCTTGTGCCCGCGCCGCCCTAGCGCCGCGCCACACTAGCGCCGCCGCCGCCCTAGCGCCGCCGCCGCCCCTTGCCCACGCCACCGCCGCCTTATGCCGCCGCCGCCGGAGCCCCTCGCCGGACACTCGCCGGAGGTAGCCCCGCGCCACGTCTCTCTTTTCCTCGGTTCGGTTTTTCTTATAAACCGTTACGGTTCTTTTCTTTTCTTTCGATTCGATTTCTTTTCGTTCGTTGTTTCGGTTTTCTTTCGAAACCCTAGATTGGTTTCGTTTTCTTTTCCGGTTTAGTTACCTAGAGACCGTTCGCCGGACCGTTCGTCCTAACGAACGTGATCACCGGATTATTCCCCAGTTAATGAACGTCCGTTCGTTCAACCGTTCTTCTTTTTCTTTTCGTCGGATTTATTCCACGATCGCGATCTCAGATCCGATCTTCGTTCTAGTTTATCTTCTCGCTCGTTTATCAGAATCAGGTGATTCAAGCGCCTGGAGTTTCGTTTCGAAACCGCCGTTCCGACTAATCAACTTAAACAAGTTTTTGCTATGGTAAAATTTGACCTAGTTTCAACTTGCAAGAACCGAGTTGTTTTCTTCTGCCGTTTGTTTTCGTTGCTTTGTTCGGTTCTTTCTTTCTTTGCAACCGGAGTTCTTAAGTTGAACTTTCTGGTTCGATCCCTTGTTTGAGTTTTACCTGTGCATTAGATGAGTACTTATTGTATGCTTGTTGTTTGTCTGTGATAGATTACCCGGATTGCACCGCCTGTTACTTCGGATCTCTAGGACTCGTGGATCATCAGCAAGGCAAGTAACACTTTGATCATACCTTTTCTACAACCCAGTTTTTATTGCATTAGATCCATCCTCACGCATTGCATGATTAGGATCTAATTAAATTGTGGGATGGGAAGTAGATGAGGTAGTACCTATTACCTGTTATTATGAAACCTTTGGGAGTTACTTCTACGTTTGCTTATTATGCCATGCTATGCTAGTAGACGTGGATTGGGTGAGTGATATCCATGACAGATGTGAGTGTGATAATTTTAAGGGTTTATCTAAGGTGGCAACTTAAACACACATCTGGGTGGATTGAGGCACCTGATGTCTATCAGGACTTGCCTGTTTTTCTTTGGACCGCCACCCAGGCTCAAAGGGATCATAAGATCTTTCATGCTAGAAACTTACGTGTGCAGCCACAAGCCATTATGGGCTCTGGCATAGTTGACTAAGTCATGCGAACTCTTACAGGGTAGACTAGCAGATGTAGGGGAAAGTAGGTGTACCGGTCTATCCATCGTAAGGTGCTAGCGCTTCTGAAAGACTGTGTCTCGGTCATCCGTTTCTCAAACACCAGTAGTGCGAGAAATCCAACGGAGGCGATCGAGTCTTGTGGGGAAAAGTGCGCAAACCTCTGCAGAGTGTAATAAACTAATCATGATTAGCCGTGTCCCCGGTTATGGACATCTCGAGTATCTAGTACTTGAATATCATGTGAATCTCATCATGTTACTTCTAATTAATATTGTTGGGTTATTGATGACTACTTTTAATTGGGATTGAGAATGCTGTCAACCATTCTCAATGTTTAACAACCACCATGATAGTTAAATAAATTTATTCCTTTGCAGTAGGGAAAAACTGGCTTTACGCAAAACAGTAACCATAGAGCTTTCCACCAGCCAAATATGCATATAGTGTAGCTGTTTCATTCCATTACTCTCTATGTGTTACCTTGCCAGCATATTCCATGTGCTGACCCGTTTTCGGGCTGCAACGTTAATGTTGCAGACTTTTCAGACGACGATTAAGGTGCTTTTAGGTCGTGGTTCTATACTCAGTGATGCCGTTGGAGTTGATGGACCCATTTACCTTCCAAGTCTTCCGCTGTTATCGATATTAGATGGCCTTAAGCCATATTTATTGTAATAAATTCTCTTTTGAGACATCGATGTAATAAGTGTGTGATTGCCACTCTGCTATAAATCCTTCGAAGTACTATGTGGTGTCAGCATTACTAATCCAGGGATGACACCGGAGCACAGTAGACTTGATCCATTCGGGTCGGGTCGCTATAGAGGTGGTATCAGAGCACACGCTGACTATAGGACATGACCACTAAGTTAAAGCCATAGATCACTACTCTCTCTCCTCATTTTCTAACTCCTCACCTTTTCTACTCTTTTAGGATGAAGGACGCGAAGATTAAGTACGCTCAACCGGATGAAGGCACACCTTTTGGATTTCACTTGAAGGAAGTCACCAAGTACCTAAACATTGGATTACCAAGTTTCACGGGAACCTTCAACGCCACTCTACCTGAAGAGGAGCGCTGGAAGATTCAAGCTCACGTTCTGGGAAGGACATTCGCCAATCACGAAGCCCATAGATAGTGTTTTCAATGCACCAACCTGGAGTTTAGGAAAGAGCATGGCAGCCCATATCACCATAGGACGCATTGGAGAAGTTTATCAAGAAGACCTCAAGGACACTATCTACCAAATTTGCGGACCCCGAGATGAACAATGGGAGTTAGTCACCACCAAGAAGGATAGATCCATTGCAGCTTTCATCCAGGAGTTAAACCAGCACATTCGACGCCACGAGAACCAGATGTGCAATGATATGATAGAGTTGAAGAATGCGAAGACAAGGATCATCGAGCTAGAAGGAGAACTGAAGGCTACACGCAAGGACTACATGGACGAGATCGTAGCTCTAGCAAGACACAATGTCGATCTTAAGCAGGAGATTGAAGAACTCAAGAGGGAGTTAGCATCCAGGGAGGAAGACATGTATGTCGCATGTCCGGACAACTACATCATCATAGACGACACCGATTCGGATCCAAGTGAACCCGACTTTGAAGACGAAGCTGGAGCGGACATCATGGAGTCTTCCACCGGTTCAAATTTCTAGATGACCACCAAATATTAATAGTATTTCCCCCCATGTAAACACTATAGTTTGAGCACTTTTGCGATAGCTAGATCGATTGTAAGCCCTTGTTTGAATTGAATGAAGTGATTTTGTGTGCATTTGCTCATGTGCATTGGGGTAGTGTTTTCTCTTTAGACCTCACTCTATTCTTATTTCTCGTCTTTTCTAAACCCTCAGATGCCTCCGAGACGTGACAATGGATTTCCACCGAAGCTCACTCAGTTGATCCAACAACAGAATCAATTGATGCAGATGTTAGTTCAGAATCAGCAGAACAACAACAACAACCCACCACCACCCCCCCCCTGTTGACCACTTAGCCCATTTCCTTAGGCTAAATCCGCCGGTGTTTTCTAGTAGCACCGAGCCGATAGTAGCAGACGATTGGCTCCGCAAGATAGGAAGGGAGTTGACCACTGCAGGATGCACAGATGGTGAGAAAGTGAAGTTTGCCGCACATCAGTTAGAAGGACCCGCGGCAGCATGGTGGGAGAATTTCACAGCCACCTTCCCAGTTGACACCATCACATGGGATCAGTTTCAGCAAGCTCTCCGCACTGCACATGTTTCAGCAGGAGCTATGGCCATGAAGAAGCGTGAGTTTCGCAACTTACGCCAAGGAGGAAGGACAGTTGGCCAGTACGTTGACGACTTCAGCAAGTTAGCACGTTATGCCCCAGATGACGTTGCTACGGATGCAACCAAGCAGGAGAAGTTTCTGGAAGGATTGAATGATGAGTTAAGCATGCAGTTGATGGTAGCAAGTTTCAACAACTACCAGGAGTTGGTAGATCGTGCCATCATGATTGAAGGGAAGCAACAGCAAATTGAGAACCCCAAGAGGAAGTATGGACAGGGGAAGTATAACTCTGGAGCCCAGCAGAAGCCCCGTTTTACCCCTAAATCGGGATTTCAGTTTCAGCATACCCATGGAGGAGGTAGTTCGCACAACCACAATGGCCACAAGAATGGTAATGGGAATGGAGGAAGCAACGGCCAGAACCGGACCATCCCATCAACCCCATCCAAGAGAGATCTGAGTCAAGTCACCTGTTTCAAGTGTTCCAAGACCGGACATTATGCCAGTGAATGTCCTGAAGGCTAGAATGGAAATGTCAATGGAAGCTCAGGGAAGAAGCCGAACCCTTTCAATAGGGGACAGGTGAACCACGTTAACGTGGAGGAGGTTGAAGATCAGCCTGATGCAGTAACCGGTAAGTTTTTGGTTAAGTCATTTACCGCACTCATTCTTTTCGATACTGGTGCATCACATTCATACATATCATGGGGATTTGTGGAAAAATATAGCCTGCCCATAGAGCTTTCCACCAGCCAAATATGCATGTAGTATAGTTGTTTCATTCCATTATTCTCTATGTGTTACCTTGCCAGCATATTCCATATGCTGGCCCGTTTTCGGGCTGCAACTTTCATGTTGCAGACATTTCAGACGACGAGTAAGGTGCTTTTAGGTCGTGGTTCTATACTCAGTGATGCCGTTGGAGTTGATGGACCCATTTATCTTCCAAGTCTTCCGCTGTTATCGATATTAGATGGCCTTAAGCCATATTTATTGTAATAAGTTCTCTTTTGAGACATCGATGTAATAAGTGTGTGATTGCCACTCTGCTATAAATCCTTCGAAGTACTGTGTGGTGTTAGCATTACTGATCCAGGGATGACACCGGAGCACAGTAGACTTGATCCATTCGGGTCGGGTCGCTACACAAATCCACCACCGTGCTCTAAAAGATATAAGTGAAGCACTAGAGCAAAATTATATAACTCAAAAGATATAAGTGAAGCACATAGAGTATTCTATCAAATTCCAAATTATGTATGGCTCTCTCAAAAGGTGTGTACAGCAAGGATGATTGCGGTAGACTAATAAGCAAAGACTCAAATCATAAAAGATGCTCCAAGCAAAACACATATCATGTGGTGAATAAAAATATAGCTCCAAGTAAAGTTACCGATAGAAGTAGACGAAAGAGGGGATGCCTTCCGGGGCATCCCCAAGCTTTGGATTTTAGGTGTCCTTAGATTATCTTGGGGGTGCCATGGGCATCCCCAAGCTTAGGCTCTTGCCTCTCCTTGATCCATAATCCATCAAATCTTTACCCAAAACTTGAAAACTTCACAACACCAAACTTAAAGTAGAAAATCTCGTGAGCTCCGTTAGCGTAATAAAACAAAAGACCACTTCAAGGTACTGTAATGAACTCATTCTTTATTTATATGGGTGCCATACCTACTATATTCCAACTTCTCTATGGTTCATAAACTATTTTACTAGCCATAGATTCATCAAAATAAGCAAACAACACACGAAAAACACAATCTGTCAAAAACAGAACAGTCTGTAGTAATCTGTATCTAGCGCAAGATCTGGAACCCCAAAAATTATAAAATAAATTGCTGGACGTGAGGAATTTATCTATGAATCATATTCAAAAATAATTAACTAAGTAGCACTTTCCAAATAAAAATGACAGCAGTTCTCATGAGCGCTAAAGTTTCTGTTTTTTACAGCAAGTTCAACAAGACTTTCCCCCAAGTCTTCCCAACGGTTCTACTTGGCACAAACACTAATTAAACACACAAAAACAACCAAAACAGAGGCTAAATAATTTATTTATTACTAAACAGGAGAAAAAATCAAGGAATAAAAATAAAATTGGGTTGCCTCCCAACAAGCGCTATCATTTAACGCCCCTAGCTAGGCATAACAAGCAAGAATAGATCTAGGTATTCCCATCTTTGGTAGGCAATCCATAAGTGGCTCTCATGAAAGATTCATATGGTAATTTTATTTTCTTTCTAGGGAAGTGTTCCATGCCCTTTTTTAATGGAAATTGGAATCTAATATTCCCTTCCTTCATATCAATAATTGCACCAACCGTTCTAAGGAAAGGTCTACCGAGAATAATAGGACAAGAAGGATTGCAATCTATATCAAGAATGATAAAATCTACGGGCACATAATTCCTATTTACAACAATAAGAACATCATTAATTCTTCCCATAGGTTTCTTAATAGTGGAATCCGCAAGATGCATGTTTAGAGAGCAATCATCAAAATTACGGGAATCTAGCAAATCACACAAAGCTTTGGGAATAGTAGAGACACTAGCACCCAAATCACACAGAGCATAAAAATCATGATCTTTAATTTTAATTTTAATAGTTGGTTCCCACTCATCATAAAGTTTTCTAGGGATAGAAACTTTCAACTCAAGTTTTTCTCCATAAGATTGTATCAAGGCATCAACGATATTTTTAGTAAACGCTTTATTTTGACTATAAGCGTGAGGAGAATTTAGCACAGATTGCAACAAGGAAATACAATCAATCAAAGAGCAATTTTCATAGTTAAATTCTTTGAAATCCATAATAGTGGGTTTAGCAACATCTAGGGTTTTAATTTCTTCAATCCCACTTTTATTAAATTTAGCATCACGATCAAAAGATTCAGAATTCTCGGAATGCCTTCTAGGTAAAGGTGGATCATATTCAGTCCCATCATTATCAAGATTCATATTGCAAAACAAAGATTTAATAGGGGACACATCAATAACTTTTAGATCTTCATCATTATTTTCATAGGAACTAGAAGAATACGCTTTTATAAAGGCATCTTTCTTAGCACGCATCCTAGCGGTTCTTTCTTTGCACTCGTCAATAGAAATTCTCATGGCTTTGAGAGACTCATTGATATCATGTTTAGGTGGAATAGATCTAAGTTTCAAAGAATCAATATCAAGAGCAATTCTATCAACGTTCCTAGCCAAATCATCAATCTTAAGCATTTTTTCTTCAATCATAGCATTAAAATTATTTTGCGAAGAAATAAATTCTTTAATATTAGATTCAAAATCAGAGGGCATCTTATTATAATTTCCATAAGAATTGTTGTAGGAATTACCATAATTATTAGACGGATTACTAGGATAAGGCCTAGGGTTGAAATTTCCCCTATACGCATTGTTGCCAAAATTGTTCCTACCAACAAAATTCACATCAATAGATTCATTATTATTTTCAATCAAAGTAGACAAGGGCGCATCATTAGGATCAGAAGAAACACTCTTATTAGCAAATAATTTCATAAGTTCATCCATCTTTCCACTCAAAACATTAATTTCTTCTATCGCATGCACCTTTTTATTAGTAGATCTTTCAGTATGCCATTGAGAATAATTAACCATAATATTATCTAGGAGTTTAGTAGCTTCTCCTAAAGTGATTTCGATAAAAGTGCCTCCCGCGGCCGAATCTAAAAGATTTCTAGAAGCAAAATTCAATCCGGCATAAAAATTTTGTATAGTCATCCGCAAATTTAAACCATGAGTAGGGCAATTACGTATCATTAATTTCATTCTCTCCCAAGCTTGTGCAACATGTTCATGATCAAGTTGCTTAAAATTCATAATATCGTTTCTAAGAGAGATGATCTTAGCGGGAGGAAAATACTTAGAGATAAAAGCATCTTTGCACTTGTTCCATGAATCAATACTATTTTTAGGCAAAGATCAAAACCAAGCTTTAGCATGATCTCTAAGCAAAAAAGGAAATATCTTCAATTTAACAATATCATTATCGACATCTTTCTTCTTTTGCATGTCACACAAATCAATGAAGCTATTAAGATGGGTAGCGGCATCTTCACTAGGAAGGCCGGAGAACGGATCTTTCATGACAAGATTCAGCAAAGCAGCATTAATTTCACAAGATTCCGCATCGGTAAGAGGAGCAATCGGAGTGCTAAGGAAATCATTGTTATTGGTATTGGTGAAGTCACACAATTTAGTATTATCTTGAGCCATCGCGACAAACAAGCAATCCAACACACGAGTAAACAAAAGGCAAACGGGCAAAAAAGAGGCAAATAGAGAAAGAGAGGGAGGATAGAGAGAGAGAGAGAGAGAGAGAGAGAGGGCGAATAAAACGGCAAGGGTGAAGTGAGGGAGAGGAAAACGAGAGGCAAATGGCAAATAATGTAATGTGGGAGATAGGGATTGTGATGGGTACTTGGTATGTTGAATTTTGCGCAGACTCCCCGGCAACGGCGCCAGAAATGGCTCGTTGTCGGCAGTCAAATCTTGACTTGCGCGAACCTCCCCGGCAACGGCACCAGAAATTCTTCTTGCTACCTCTTGAGGACTGCGTTGGATTTCCCCGAAGAGGAGAGGATGATGCAGCAAAGTAGTGTAAGTATTTCCCTCAGTTTTTGAGAACCAAGGTATCAATCCAGTAGGAGGCTACGCGCGAGTCCCTCGTACCTACGCAAAAACAATAGCTCAACGCAACCAACGCGCTTAGGGGTTGTCAATCCCTTCACGGTCACTTACGAAAGTGAGATCTGATAGAGATGATAAATAATATTTTTGGTATTTTTGGTATAGAGATGCAAAGTGAAAAGTAAAAAAGCAAAGCAATAATGAAGTGATGGAGATTGATATGATGAGAAAGAGACCCGAGGGCCATAGGTTTCACTAGTGGCTTCTCCCAAGAGCATAAGTATTCTACGGTGGGTGAATAAATTATTGTTGAGCAATTAACAGAATATAGCATAGTTATGAGCATATCTAGGTATGATCATGTATATAGGCATCACGTCCGAGACAAGTAGACCGACTCCTGCCTGCATCTACTACTATTACTCCACTCATCGACCGCTATCCAGCATGCATCTAGAGTATTAAGTTAAAAACAGAGTGACGCCTTAAGCAATATGACATGATGTAGAGGGATAGTTTCATGCAATATGATAAAAACCCCATCTTGTTATCCTCGATGGCAACAATACAGTACGTACCTTGCTGCCCCTTCTGTCACTGGGAAAGGACACCGCAAGCTCGAACCCAAAGCTAAGCACTTCTCCCATGGCAAGAAAAACCAATCTAGTAGGCCAAACCAAATTGATAATTCGAAGAGACTTGCAAAGATAACCAATCATACATAAAAGAATTCAGAGAAAATTCAAATATTATTCATAGATAGACTGGATCATAAACCCACAATTCATCGGTCTCAACAAACACACCGCAAAAAGAAGATTACATCGAATAGATCTCCACGAGAGAGGGGGAGAACATTGTATTGAGATCCAAAAAGAGAGAAGAAGCCATCTAGCTACTAACTATGGACCCGTAGGTCTGAAGTAAACTACTCACACTTCATCAGAGGGGCCTGGATGATGATGTAGAAGCCCTCCGTGATCGATGCCCCCTCCGACGGAGCTCCGGAACAGGCCCCAAGATGGGATCTCGTGGATATAGAAAGTTGCGGCGGTGGAATTCGGTTTTTGGCTCCGTATCTGATCATTTGGGGGTACGTGGGTATATATAGGAGGAAGAAGTACGTCGGTGGAGCAACAGGGGGGCCACGAGGGTGGAGGGCGCGCCTGGGGGGCAGGCGCGCCCCCTACCTCGTGGCCTCCTGTTAATTGGCTTGACATAGGGTCCAAGTCTCCTGAGTTGTATTCGGTGAGAAAATCGCGTTCCCAAAGGTTTCAATCCGTTTGGACTCCGTTTGATATTCCTTTTCTTCGAAACCCAAAAACAGGCAAAAAACAGCAATTCTGGGCTGGGCCTCCGGTTAATAGGTTAGTCCCAAAAATAATATAAAAGTGGAAAATAAAGCCCAATATAGTCCAAAACAGTAGATAATATAGCATGGAGCAATCAAAAATGATAGATACGTTGGAGACGTATCACTGTGCATGCTTCTAGTGAACCTATTACTGAAACACCTGAGAATCCAAATGATATTTCTATTTCTGATGCTGAAACTCAATCTGGTAATGAACCTGAAACTAGTGATAATGTTAATGATAATGTCCATAATGATGCTCAACCTAGTAATGATAATGATATAGAAATTGAACCTGCTGTTGATCTTGATAACCCACAATCAAAGAATCAACGTTATGATAAGAAAGATTTTGTTGCTAGGAAACATGGTAAAGAAAGAGAGCCTTGGGTTCACAAACCCATGCCTTTTCCTCCCAAACCATCCAGGAAAAAGGATGATGAGGATTTTTAGCACTTTGCTGAAATGATTAGACCTATCTCTTTGCGTATGCGATTAACTGATATGATCAAAATGAATCCTTATGCTAAGTATATGGAAGAAATTGTTACAAATAAAAGAAAGATAACGGAAGCTGAAATTTCCACCATGCTTGCTAATTATACTTTTAAGGGTGGAATACAAAAGAAACTTGGAGATCCCGGTGTACCAACTATACCATGCTCCATTAAAAGAAACTATGTTAAAACTGCTTTATGTGATCTTGGAGCCGATGTTAGTGTTATGCCTCTCTCTTTATATCGTAGACTTGATTTGAATAAGTTGACACCTACTGAAATATCTTTGCAAATGGCTAATAAATCAACTGCTATACCTGTCGGTATTTGTGAGGATGTGCTTGTTGTAGTTGCAAATGTTGCTATTTTAACGGACTTTGTTATTCTTGATATTCCCGAGGACGATAGTATGTCTATTATTCTTGGAAGACCCTTTTTGAATACTGCAGGGGCTGTTATTGATTACACTAAAGGCAATGTCACTTTTCATGTTAATGGTAATGAGCATACGGTACACTTTCCGAGGAAACAACCTCAAGTTCACAGTATCAATTCTATTGGAAAAATTCCATCGAATATTTGGAGGTTTTGAATTTCCTCTTCCTACTGTCAAGAAGAAATATGATATTCTTATTATTGGGGATGTGCATATCCTCGTTGAGGTAACATAGTGTTATTCGAAATTTCTCCGGTTCCATGTTATTCGGAATGAGTTCGTTAACAAGACTTGATCAACCTTGTTAGTGGATTCCTTTTGATGAGCATGAGATGGATGAAACTAGAAGGCACAACCTTCTGTACCCCACTTTTACTTTCTATTATTTATATTAAATAAAATAAAAATAAATATTTTTCTGTCTGTTATCTGATTATCCGTGTAATATAAAAATACCTCGAAAATAAAAGTTCTCCAAAGGCCCTGAAATTTAAATATGATTTTTTCTAGAATTTATGAGGATTTATGGAACTGAGAACACACCAAGGGGGTCAACCACCTACCCACGAGGGTGGAGGGCGCACCCCCCTGCCTCGTGGGCCCACTGTGGCCCTCCTCCACTTATTCCTGCACCCACACACTCCTTCTTCCTCCCCCAAACACGAATATCCAGCTCAAACCTGAGTCCAAGCTCATTTTGCTGCCATTTCCGATCTCCTTGCTCAAAGCACCTCTCACAAAACTGCTTGGGGAGATTGTTCCTTGGTATGTGACTCCTCCATTGGTCCAATTAGTTTTTGTTCTAGTGCTTTATTCATTGCAAATTTTTGCTTCTTAGGCGACCTTGTTCTTGAGCTTGCATGTCAAATCTATATGGTTCCAAGTAGTTTTGATGCATGATATAGGCCCTAGTCACTTGTAGGAGTAGTTGTTGTTAATATTATTGAGTTTGCTTTACTTTTATTTTGAAGTTACTAAAAAAATTCAGAATTTTTCAGAGAAAGAAAAATGCTTAGGGAAATGTTCCAAGGTGGTTCCTCAAGGAAGCAAGGACCCAGGCTTGCAATGCGTGATGCTGATGAAGAGCCACCAAGAGACGCTCCAGTGCGTCCTTGTGAGTGGCCTTCTAAGAACTTTATGGATCAAGCGGGAATTAAGGAAGAATTCAATGCATATTTGCGTAATGCTGATCTTGTGAGCTTCAAGGAAGAGAAGTGCAGCTAGTACCACAACCTCACCAGTACCTTTGTGAGGAGGTTTGAATTTTCAACTTCACGTAATTCTCCAACTATCTTGTTTGATCATTATGATAAATCTTACACTATGGACTTAGAGGATTTTACCACTGCTTGCAAACTTCCACAATGGGGTAGTATAAGGGATCCGCACTAATCTGAATTTAGAGATTTTCTTGCTAGCATAACTATGGGCGAATCTAGAGATATTACACAAGCTACCATAGGGAGCATTCACTTTCCTGCTATACACTATTTTTCTCTCTTCATAGGTAGATGCATAAATGGTAAAGATGAGGCATGTCACATGTGTGTCCCCGATCTTAGTATTCTTAGGAGTGCTGTGTCAGGAGACAAATCATATAATTTGGGAGCCATTGTTGCATGTAGGTTGCATCTTAATAGATTTAATGGAGATTTCTTTGGAGGAATTTATGCAACCCGCATAGCTAATTTTCTTGGTGTAGCCATACGCGAAGATGATATTGAATTACCACCTACTTACCTAGACTTTAATGGTATGGTTCACCACCAGTTTGTCGAGAGGAATGAATCACCTCTCCAGTATCGACTAATCTTTGACAGACGCCGTGTTGTCCATATTATTCTCCCTACTCCTGCCTTCTTTGATCATCAGGCAAAAGGTAGATATGTTATTACCAGAGAGGAGGTAGATGAGTATGAGAGGAGAGCGGAGGCCGCTCATCGCCACGCTGCAGCTTAGGAGGCGATAGCCGCTGCATCTCAACGACCCCAGCTATTATTATGGATATCCGCCAGGCCAGCCGTGGCCATAGACCAACTTAGGCCAAAAGCCTAAGCTTGGGGGAGTACGTATTTCCCACCGACATTACATTTATGTTCACACACACTCATTGCTAGATGTCGGTGCTCATACTTTTTCATTGTACCATCCATGCTAGTTTATTTTCCTTTTTATGCTTTCTTCTTGTGTGTTTAATAAACCTTAAGAAAAACCAAAAAAATTAGTTGTAGCTTTTAATCAGTTTAATTTCCATGCTTGTAGTAGTAATTAAAAAGAAAACCCAAAAATATTTCCTGTTCTTCTTTTGCTTGTTGGGAGCTTTCCCGTGTATATAGTTTTATTTCTTTTCTTTTCTTTGGGGGTCAATATGAGAAGACCGTGATTAAATTGTTGAAGTGGATCTTATATGCATTATTGTTTATCTGACAAAAGAGCCCATATTGCCATGTCTTCTCATGTTTATGAATGCCTGCAGATTCCAGCTTAGTCCAATGCATGTGCACTATTATTATTATTCACATCGTTCGGTCGTGCAAGTGAAAGACAATTATGATGATATGTGATGGACTGGCTGAGATGAGAAAAGCAGGTATGAACTCGACCTCTTTTGTTTTTGTAAATACGATTAGTTCATCATTCCTGATTCAGCCTATTATGAATAAACATTTTTGCAATGACAATTAGAGATCATAGTTTCTTGTGCCATGCTTGATTAGCTATGAGTTATAATGTTTTACCTTGCGTGCCAACATGCTATTAAATTGGTTATGATGTGGTATGATAGGGTGGTATCCTCCTCTGAATGATTTAAGTGACTTGACTTGGCACATGTTCACGCATGTAGTTGAAACAAAATCAACATAGCCTTCATGATATTTATGTTCATGGTGGATTATATCCTACTCATGCTTGCATTCGATGTTGATTAATTTTAATGCATGTTCATGACTGTTGTCGCTCTCTAGCTGGTCGCTTCCTAGTATTTTGCTAGCCTTCACCTGTACTAAGCGGGAATACTGCTTGTGCATCCAATCCCTTAAACCCCAAAGTTATTCCAGATGAGTCCACTATACCTACCTATATACGGTATCTACCTGCCGTTCCAAGTAAATTTGTATGTGCCAAACTCTAAACCTTCAAATAAATATCCTGTTTTGTATGCTCGAATAGCTCATGTATCAACTAGGGATGTCTGTATCTTCCATGTTAGGCGGGTTATTCTCAAGACGAGTGGACTCCGCTCCTCACTCATGAGATAAATGGCTGGTTACCGGGATGCCTGGTCCCATGCTTTATGCAAACTAAATCAAAATAATTGCAAACAAAACTCCCCCTAGGACTCTTGTTAGTTGGAGGCACTCGTTGTTTCGAGCAAGCCATGGATTGATGCTTGTTGGTAGAAGGGGGAGTATAAACTTTACCATTCTGTTTGGGAACCGCCTATAATGTGTGTAGCATTGAAGATATCGTCATCTCTTGATTGTTATGTTGAAAATGAAAGTATACCGCTCAAAATATTATTCACCTCTGTTTCAAAACCGAGCTCTGGCACCTCTACAAATCCCTCCTTCCCTCTGCGAAGGGCCTATCTATTTACTTTTATGCTGAGTCATCATCCTCTTATTAAAAAGCATCAATTAGAGAGCACCGCTGTCATTTGCATTCATTATTGTTAGTTTACATTGAGTATGACTTGACTGGATCTCTTTTACCATGAATTACAATGTCTAGTCAGTCCTTGGTCTTTAAAGGTGCTCTGCATTTATGTTTTGCGGTCTCAGAAAGGGCTAGCGAGATACCATCTTGTTATATCATATTATGATTGTTTTGAGAAAGTGTTGTCATCCGAGATTTATTATTATGGCTCGCTAGTTGATTATGCTATTGATATGAGTAAACTTGAGACCTATGCATTATTTCGAATGTGGTTAGTTATAATCTTTGTTGAAAACTTGAATGCTGGCTTTACATATTTACAACAACAAGAGCAAACAGAGTTTGTAAAAGTTTTTCTTTATCTCTTTAAGTTTATCAACTGAATTGCTTGAGGACAAGCAAAGGTTTAAGCTTGGAGGAGTTGATACGTCTCCAACATATCTACTTTTCCAAACACTTTTGCCCTTGTTTTGAACTCTAACTTGCATGATTTGAATGGAACTAACCCGGACTGACGTTGTTTTCAGTAGAATTACCATGGTGTTATTTATGTGCAGGAGCAAATGTTCTCGGAATGACCTGAAACTTCACGGAGTCACTTTTCAGAAAATAAGAAAAATACCTGCCAAAGATGAAAGCCAGGGGGGCCACCGTCTCTCCACGAGGGTGGGGGGCGTGCCTGCCCCCCTAGGGCGAGCCCCCTACCTCGTGGGCCCCCTATTGCGTCTCCGACTCCAACTCCACCTCCATATATTGAGTTTCGGGGAGAAAAAATCAGGGAGAAGAAATCATCGCGTTTTACGATATGGAGCCGCCGCCAAGCCCTAAAACCTCTTGGGAGGGCTGATCTGGAGTCCGTTCGGGGCTCCGGAGAGGGGAATCCGTCGCCATCATCGTCATCAACCATCCTCCATCACTCATTTCATGATGCTCACCACCGTGCGTGAGTAATTCCATCGTAGGCTTGCTGGACGGTGATGGGTTGGATGGGATCTATCATGTAATCGAGTTAGTTTTGTTAGGGTGTGATCCCTAGTGTCCACTATGTTCTGAGGTTGATGTTGCTATGACTTTGCTATGCTTAATGCTTGTCACTAGGGCCCGAGTGCCATGATTTCAGATCTGAACCTATTATGACTTCATCAATATATGAGTGTTCTTGATCCTATCTTGCAAGTCTATAGTCACCTACTATGTGTTATGATCCGTTAACCCCGAAGTGATAATAATCGGGATACTTACCGGTGATGATCGTAGTTTGAGGAGTTCATGTATTCACTATGTGTTAATGCTTTGTTCTGGTTCTCTATTAAAAGGAGGCCTTAATATCCCTTGGTTTCCATAAGGACCCCGCTGGCACGGGAGGGTAGGACAAAAGATGTCATGCAAGTTCTTTTCCATAAGCACGTATGACTATATTCGGAATACATGCCTACATTATATTGACGAACTGGAGCTAGTTCTGTGTCACCCTAGGTTATGACCGTTACATGATGAACCGCATCCGGCATAATTCTCCATCACCGATCCATTGCCTATGATCTTTCCATATATTGTTCTTCGCTTATTTACTTTCCCATTGCTATTGCTATCATCACTACAAAATACCAAAAACATTGCTTTTACTATCGTTACATTTTGTTACCATTACCACTACTATCATATTACTTTGCTACTAAATACTTTGATGCAGATATTAAGTTTCCAGGTGTGGTTCAATTGACAACTCGGGTGCTAATACTTGAGAGTATTCTTTGGCTCCCCTTGTGTCGAATCAATAAATTTGGGTTGAATACTTTACCCTCGAAAACTGTTGCGATCCCCTATACTTGTGGGTTATCAAGACTATTTTCTGGCGCTGTTGCCGGGGAGCATAGCTCTATTCTTTGAGTCACTTGGGATTTATATCTGCTTATCATTATGAAGAACTTGAAAGATCCAAGAACCAAGATTTATCCCTCAACTACGAGGGGAGGTAAGGAACTGCCATCTAGCTTGAGGTTGATACTATGAACTTGAGGTTGTTTCCTCGGAAAGTGTACCATATGCTCATTACCATTAACATGAAAAGTGACATTGCCTTTAGTGCAATCAATAACAGCCCCTGCAGTATTCAAAAAGGGTCTTCCAAGAATAATAGACATACTATCGTCCTCGGGAATATCAAGAATAACAAAGCCCGTTAAAATGTAATGTTTGCAACTACAACAGGCACATCCTCACAAATACCGACAGGTATAGCAGTTGATTTATTAGCCATTTGCAAAGATATTTCAGTAGGTGTCAACTTATTCAAATCAAGTCTATGATATAAAGAGAGAGGCATAACACTAACACCGGCTCCAAGATCACATAAAGCAGTTTTAACATAGTTTCTTTTAATGGAGCATGGTATAGTTGGTACACCGGGATCTCCAAGTTTCTTTGGTATTCCACCCTTAAAAGTATAATTAGCAAGCATGGTGGAAATTTCATCTTTTGTTATCTTTCTTTTATTTGTAACAATTTCTTTCATATACTTAGCATAAGGATTCATTTTGATCATATCAGTTAATCGCGTACGCAAAAAGATAGGTCTAATCATTTCAGCAAAGCGCTCAAAATCCTCATCATCCTTTTTCTTGGATGGTTTGGGAGGAAAAGGCATGGGTTTCTGAACCCATGGTTCTCTTTCTTTACCGTGTTTCCTAGCAACAAAGTATTTCTTATCATAACGTTGATTCTTTGATTGTGGGTTATCAAGATCAACAGCAGGTTCAATTTCTATATCATTATCATTACTAGGTTGAGCATCATCATGAACATTATCATTAACATTATCACTAGTTTCACGTTCATTACCAGATTGAGTTTCAGCATCAGAAATAGAAATATCATTTGGATTCTCAGGTGTTTCAGTAATAGGTTCACTAGAAGCATGCAAAGTCCTATCATTTTTCTTTTTCTTCCTTTTAGAAGGACTAGGTGCATCTATATTATTTCTCTGAGAATCTTGCTCAATTCTCTTAGGGTGGCCTTCAGGAAACAAAGGTTCCTGAGTCATTTTACCACCTGTAGTCATAACTCTAACAGCATTATCATTATCCTTACTATTCAATTCATTGAGCAAATCATTTTGAGCTTTAAGTACTTGGTCTACTTGAGTGGTAACCATAGAAGCATGTTTACTAATAAGTTTAAGTTCACCTTTGACATTAGCCATATAATCACGCAAGTGTTCAAGCATATTTGAATTGTATTTCAATTGTCTACCAAAATAAGCATTAAAATCTTCTTGCTTAACCATAAATTTATCAAACTCATCTAAGCATGGGCTAGCAAACTTAGTAAATGGGATTTCAGCTTTATCATATCTATAGAGAGAATTTACCTTTACTACCTGTGTCGGGTTATCAAGACCATGAGTTTCTTCAATAGGTAAAGGATTAAGATCATATGTTTCTTCAATAGACGGTATATTAAGACCATGTATTTCTTCAATAGGAGGTAAATTCTTAACATCTTCAGCTTTAATACCTTTTTCTTTCATAGATTTATTTGCCTCTTCCATATCTTCAGGACTGAGAAATAGAATACCCCTCTTCTTCGGAGTTGGTTTAGGAATAGGCTCAGGAATTGGCTCCGGAGGTGTCCAATTATTTTCATTTGTCAACATATTATTCAATAGAATTTTAGCTTCATCCTGTGTTCTTTCCCTGAAAACAGAACCAGCACAACTATCCAGGTAATCTCTGGAGGCATCGGTTAGTCCATTATAAAAGATATCAAGTATTTCATTTTTCTTACGAGGATGATCAGGCAAAGCATTAAGTAATTGGAGAAGCCTCCCCCAAGCTTGTGGGAGACTCTTTTCTTCAATTTGCACAAAATTATATATATCCCTTAAAGCAGCTTGTTTCTTATGAGCAGGGAAATATTTAGCAGAGAAGTAATAAATCATATCCTGGGGACTACGCACACAACCAGTATCAAGAGAATTAAACCATATCTTAGCATCACCCCTTAATGAGAACGGAAATATTTTAAGGATATAAAAGTAACAAGTTCTCTCATCAGTAGTGAACAGGGTGGCTATATCATTTAATTTAGTAAGATGTGCCACAACAGTTTCAGATTCATAGCCATGAAAAGGATCAAATTCAACCAAAGTAATTATATCAGGATCAACAGAGAATTCATAATCCTTATCGGTAACACAGATAGGTGAAGTAGCAAAAGCAGGGTCAGGTTTCATCCTAGCATTTAGAGATTGCTTATTCCATTTAGCTAATAACCTCTTGAGTTCGTATCTATCTTTGCAAGCTAAAATAGCTAAAGAAGCTTCTTTATCAAAAACATAACCCTCAGGAATAACAGGCAAGTCTTCATCATCAATTTCATCAGTATTATCAGATTCAATATTTTCAATCTCTCTAGCCCTAGCAAGTTGTTCATCAAGAAATTCACCAAGTGGCATAGTAGTATCAAGCATAGAAATCGTTTCATCATAAATATCATGTATAGCAGAAGTGGCATCATCAATAACATGCGACATATCAGAACGAATAGAAGAAGGAGGTTTAGGTGTCGCAAGCTTACTCAAAATAGAAGGTGAATCAAGTGCAGAGCTAGATGGCAGTTCCTTACCTCCCCTCGTAGTTGAGGGATAAATCTTGGTTCTTGGATCTTTCAAGTTCTTCATAATGATAAGAAGATATAAATCCCAAGTGACTCAAAGAATAGAGCAATGCTCCCCGGCAACAGTGCCAGAAAATAGTCTTGATAACCCACAAGTATAGGGGGTCGCAACAGTTTTCGAGGGTAAAGTATTCAACCCAAATTTATTGATTCGACACAAGGGGAGCCAAAGAATACTCTCAAGTATTAGCAACTGAGTTGTCAATTCAACCACACTTGGAAACTTAGTATCTGCAGCAGAGTATTTAGTAGCAAAGTAATATGATAGTAGTGGTAACGGTAGCGAAAGGTAACAGTAGTAAAATTAATGTTTTTGGTATTTTGTAGTGATGATAGCAATAGCAACGGGAAAGTAAATAAGCGAAGAACAATATATGGAAAGCACGTAGGCAATGGATCGGTGATGGAGAATTATGCCGGATGCGGTTCATCATGTAACAGTGTGACACTCCAAAATTTTTGATTTGGTTTTCATCAAAAACTTTATTGGATTCTAAAGGAGGGCCTTCAAAAATTTCTCTTTCAGAAAAAACCTTCCACTTCAAAAACTTCCTTTCACCTTTGGCAAGGATTTCCTTTCCTTTTCAATTTTGATGATAAAATTTTGGAAGCTTTTCTTCTGGTTATTTACCTCTCAAACATATTTATTTTCATTTAAAAAAAGAAACCCTAGGAGTTTTGGGACTTGTTTCTTTTTGAAATCACCCTTGATTTCACCATGTCACAGGTGATAAAACCACTCCAAAACCTCCCCTCCCTCTTGGATCAACCTAAGTTCTCTGTCCCAACTAATCCAAACAGGTTTTGTATTTTATTTCAAACATTTTTCATCTCAAATCATTTTTTGTCAATTATTTGGAGTCTGGGCCATTTACAAAGCAAGTACCTTATTTCCTTTGAGTTTTGATCTCAAACCAACTCCTCTGGTTTGTCCTTAGCATCCACAACTCAGAACCATCTTGATCCACTCTACTTCTTTTCAAATTTTTCAAATTTCAGCCTCTGCAAGTTTGGACCAGATTTGCCAAATTTGGTGAAATTCATATCTACATTCACCCAAAAATTCTACAAAAATTCAGGCAGCATACTGGATCAAAGAGTAGCCACTCCACCAAAAATCAGCTCTAGGAAAAATCCCTAGAGGCCTGAATCATTCTGTCGAACACCTTGCATACACTGAATTTTTGCACTTTCAGTAATTCAGTAAGTTCAGAGTTCAGAGTCGTTTTCCCTCGCCCGACTCAGTCACGCGTGGACAGTGCGCTTGGCACGATCCTCGCCGCCTCTCCCTCTTGTCTGGAGTGCCGCACGCGCGCTTGGCGCCTTCCGGGCGTCGGTGGCGCCCTGGCCCGCCTGCGCCGGCGTGTCCCGCGGCGGCCGATCCACTGTTACGGCCGACAGGAAGCAAAACGGCAGCGCAACGCCGTTCGGCACCGCCCAACTCTCCCTGGCTCTCCGCGTGGCACATGCAATGCCAGCGCAGCCCGCTGCACAGTCACCGTGGCCTGGCAAGCACGGAACGCGCTCCCTGCCGCCGACGTGCCGCACGGCCGTTCCGTTGGAGCCGGCCGTAAACTCTTCCCCCCGTGCTGAGCTGGACCCCGGAATGGAACCTCTACTCCACCTAGTCGATGCCTAAACCCCTAATCCCTCTGCCCAACCCCGGCGCCGCCGTAATCGCTCGCCGGACTTATCCCGTGCGCGGCAACCGCCTCGGGCTGGCTATATATAGCACCCCCGGGTTCCCTCTCGCCCCCGCACATCTCCACTACCTCTCTAGACCCCGACCAACAGCTAGAAGAGCCTCGAGGGGCCCTTCTTCCTCGACCCCGGCCGCCTTGATCCGCCTTGGCCTCCACCTCGATTCGCTCCGGTGAGGCCGTCCCCGGCGCCCAAACTTCGTCAATAGCTCCCTCGAGCACCCAGTGAGCTAACCCACGCACCAATTTGACCTTCGCAGCTCTTCCCGGCGAAGTCCACCTCCACCCGAGCCGCCGTCAGCCGGAGAAAGGCTCGCCGTCGACGTGGTACTCGCCGGCGACCACCACCACCACCAACCGACGCGGAAGAACGTCCTGAGCAAGGAGGTACCCTCCGATCCCCTTGCCTTGCCGTGGATCGCCGCCGGCGACCACCGCGGCTCTCGGGCTCCGTCGAGCTCAGCCGCCCATTTTGAAATTTCAAACCTGACGGGTGGGACCTGCCCGTCAGCCTCTCTGTCTCTTTCTAAACGAACCGTTTCTAAAAGCGTATTCTGCCAAATGCGTTTTCCCTCCTGGGCTGGCGTATTCTCTGCCGAAGCGTTTTCAGTTTTTATGAGCTAGCCCCTGGAAATATTCTGTTTCATTACAGATGAGTCCCTGGACTAAAACCCTTATAACTTTTAAACAGAAAAGTATTTTTGATTGATTCTTTTTCTGTCCTCTTTGAAATTTTGTCTAGCTTTTTATCAGATTTATTTGAAAAAAATTTGGAATACTTTTTGTGCACTTCTTGGTATTTACGATAGCACCTATATTTTTTTGTATACCGTAGATACCGAAGGAGGTGACGGAGCCACGAACTTCACCGAGCTAGGTTCCGACTACTCCGAACCAGGCAAGCATGTTTGAACTTTTGATATGATGAGTGTCTTGGCATGTTTTGCATTTAGTTAGTTTCATGGCATGTTGATGAGCATACCCATGAACGTTATTTTCATGCATGATCAAGGTAAGTGAGCTCGTGATCCATAAGTGGATTGGATGTGAGTATGAAAGGCCATGGGTTGGCATGAGGATGGGTAAGATGGCAGTGTTGTAGCATGCCAGTCTTATGCCAAACTATTTGACTACTGTGTCAAATTGTATCGGTCCAGTTCCTCCCTTTTCCTTCCTTGTACTACCACATGTTTTCCGCAAGGAATATGGCTTAGTAAGTTGCAAACCGCTTTCCTGGTACACACCAAAAGGAGAGGCCGGGATGATGGCTCCATGGCCCTGGATTAAAGCCAGTCATCCGGTCAGGGGGCATGGGTGTTTCGGGTTGGGACCGAGAGGGGGGCACCCCTTAGAGCGCGCGTATATAAATTTGATCCCATGCTATTCGAGATTGTGATCTCCCCGTCTCAAAGTTTTTCTTGGACGATGTCTAGGGTGAGTCCTGGCATCGAGAGATAGGATGGGGGTGTACTGGATTGCTGTGTTTTCTTCCGAAATACCGTAAACGGAACTAGTCCTTCGAGACTACGGAAATCCGTTAGCTGTGGGGAATTTTTGTACAAACTCTGCAGAGTCATAAATCTCCAAATCATCTTATCCATATCCAAATATTGCGCTGACTTATTCTGACAAGTGCCAGTTTTTGGTGACAGATACTCCGGTGAATCTCATGAGCACTAAGCCTGGTTAACAGTTTATTCCTGTGGATGGACTAACCCGTTTATTATCATGAACTGAATATTTATTATGAGTATTGTTTACTTGTGGATTAAAGCCCTTTCTGTGATGTCGCTCAGACGTCTGACTGTGGCATTTCTTTTAAAGCCCTTTCTGTGATGTCGCTCAGACGTCCGACTGTGGCATTTCTTTTAAAGCCCTTTCTGTGATGTCACTCAGACGTCCGACTGTGGCATTTCTTTTAAAGCCCTTTCTGTGATGTCGCTCAGACGTCCGACTGTGGCATGATTTTTTTTTCTGTTATTATTTGTTCACCCTTCGAGGCGTCGCTTCAGACACCCGATCAGTTCTCATTTATATTCTGTTGGGATTTCAGGCAGACTACCGCCGTTTCCCTCGCACTTATTTCGTTATGCAAATATTTTAATTGTGCATTGGGAAGATTATTCATGACGCATCCATGCATGCATTTTTTATATCTTATGTCCGAACTGTCTTGTGAGTACTTTCAAAGTACTCACTGGCTTGTTGATTTGGCCAGATGCTGACGAAGGCGATCTCATGGATGAAGAGTTCGATAGTGAGTCCGACGCCTAGAGGAATCCCAGTCAGTCTCGTGCGACCCTAGTCTTGGTCACAGTTTTATAACCGCTTCCGCAACCCGAATAAATTTATCGAGCCTCACCTCGACGCTCGATGAGATGTCAGTTTGAGAGTCGTGTTACCACACTCCCCATTGTGTTATTCCACCACCACTATATCCTCGAGTCAGTAGTATGCCACCACACCATCGTGCTATATCCGCCATTATGTATAATTATTGGCGCGCTTGTAATAATTCGTTGAGCAGCCCTAGCTCAACCCTGTAATATATTCTATGCTACTAGCTTATTATATCAAGTATTTGTCTACCAGTGAGGAGGATTTTCTCTCATACTGGACTCAAAGATTGGTTTCTCAATAAATATTTTTATTGGAAAACCTGTCGCGACAAGCTTGGTACCAGAGCCAGGCTGACTGTAGGAAGCCACTAGGTGCGGTCGCTAATCGGTTATTAGCATGATAGAGCCGATTTAATTTTTGTTGCAACTGTAGTCATTTTCTGACAGTCAGCATAAATTTATGATCTGACCATTCAGGATTTTTGCCTACTTTTGTAGTTGGCCGACAACAACTGCGAGTCTCAGACCTTCGCCAACGTACCCGATGGGTTCGTCAAGCTTCTCTCCTTGATCGTTCAGGTCGCGATGGGGCCATCCGTGCGCCCAGTCTTCACACTCCGCCAGCACAGAGTCAACGACGGTCTGACCATGCACCAGGCCACAGTGCAGTTCAAGGGAGGGCGTGGTGAGCTACGCCGCTACCTGTTCGTGGGAAGAGCCATGCCTACGGAGAGGCATGCTATGCAGATGGCAGCCCGTGAGGCGATAGCCCGCCTCAGGGATGTCCTTCTCGCGATGAAGACTCGTCGCTACCGTTATCTTCCATGCCATGTGCCCTACACCTGCCACTACGCATTCTCCTGCCCCAGAGGAGAACGAGACGAGGCTTTTGAGATGCTTATTGAGTATC
The DNA here is from genome assembly GCF_018294505.1 of Triticum aestivum. Classification (NCBI taxonomy): domain Eukaryota; kingdom Viridiplantae; phylum Streptophyta; class Magnoliopsida; order Poales; family Poaceae; genus Triticum; species Triticum aestivum. The sequence goes on from NC_057809.1 coordinate 40,169,778, forward strand.
TCCGGGCTCTGGAGGCAGCCTTCGACAACCTGGTGGACGACTTCGTGGCTGCCCGCATGGACTCAGTCCATGGCTGTGCCGCCAACAGGAGGGAGCTCCTGCTCACTGCACCGCCACTGACTTTTGTCTCGTCTTCAGCATCGCATGCACCTACTCGTCACCTGCCTACCACCGGAGGGACCAACCAGGCCTTTGCGCCCACTCCAGCGCACACTGCACCACCCGCTGTGCCCACTCCCATTCGTGTTGCTCCGCCCCTGGCACCAGTTCCATCTACCCGACGCGGCTCTTCTCGTCTGGAGCCTATTAGTGAGGAGGAGGTCGAGTCCCCAGCCTCACTACGCCTCACCCTTGGCAGGGCCAAGGAGATCATCGACATTTCCGGCTGAGTGCGTTTGCCCGTCATGCGATGTACCGCTTTGTAAGATGTGTTGTGAGAAGTAGCTTGTGTGCGCATCATGTAGAACTGGAGGAGTGGACTAGCCTAAATAACATGTCAGGATTATGTATGCATATCCTGAGTGATGTACTGTATAATTATCACCCGCGTGTAAGATATGTAATGAGCAGTCCTTCTCCGTGCGCAAATCAATTTGTTTTCTTAAGTGATCTTGGACTTTTAAATTGATTGCCATCCTTGTGCATTTTTATTTTTGGAGTTGTTTTTGACGACCATCTTCATTTTTCTTATGAGTTTTATAAAATATATCCCCAGAGTGAAAAATGTCTCGTCCTTGGACACGCTCCATGCCTACTCCGCCAGAGGAAAATTTGGACACTCAACCAGGCAACAATTTCACGCAAGGGCAGTCGAGCCAACAGGGCAGTGAAACGGCACTTTCTCAAATGTGCCGCCTTTATGAACAGAGTCAGCAACAACATTGTGAAATGATGAACCAAGTCATCAACATGGGAAATTACCATGGACAGTATCCATAGCATTCCAAGTTATCCGAGCTACAGAAGACGCGCCCCCAAACATTTTCACATACTGACAAGCCTCTTGAAGCCGAGGACTGGCTTCGGGACATGGAGAGGAAATTAATTATTGCAAAATGTTCAGATCCCGAGAAGGTATTGTATGCTCCGCACTATCTTACAGGAGCAGCCGCATCTTGGTGGGAGAATTTTCTGCATTTGCATCCAAACGAAGGTGACATAACCTGGGATGATTTCAAGGAAGGTTTCTGCGGTGCACACATTCCTAAGAGCATTATGAAAATCAAAAAGAGAGAGTTCGATGACCTCAAACAAAGGAACTTGATAGTGGCAGATTACAACAGTCAATTTACACTATTATCTCGCTACGCCAATGAAGAGCGTATGACTGAAAGCAAGAAGATGGAGAAATTCCTTGACGGTCTAGCGCCCGCACTTAAATGACAACTGGTCGTGCACACTTTTCCTGATTTTAAGACACTGGTGGACAAGGCCATTACTCTGGAAAATGAGAGACGCAGTCTGGAAGATATCCGCAAGCGAAAAAGGGACCAGACCAACCATGCCCGCAATCCCCGAAGCAAGACAGATTTTCAAAAGGGTGGGACACACAAATTCCCATCAAATGTCTCACGCCAAATCAAGAATTTCCATGAAAGGGACAAGGAGTTCATTTATCGCCCCGGTGTTACATGTTACGCCTGTGGAGAAGAAGGGCACTATGCCAAGCAGTGTCCCAAGCCTAGAAACTCAACCCCAAAGCCAAACAACGGCGGTAATAGTTCAACGCCCAAGCGAAACAATTTTAATCCCAGCAACAACCACAGGAAGGGTCATCTGAACCACGTAACCAAAGAGGAGGCACAAAACGCTCCGGATATCGTACTCGGTACGTTTCCTGTCAACACAGTACCTGCAACGGTTTTGTTTGATTCTGGAGCTTCTCACTCTTTCATTTCGAAAAGTTTTGCTTTGCAAAATAATTTTTCGATGCTTCCTTTGGAGAAATCCATGATCATCAAATCCCCTGGGATTCAGCAAGTTACTCAGAATTTCTGTCAGAATGTGGTCATTGAGTTCAAAGGATTGGAGTTTCACGCAAATCTTATTGTGTTGGAAAACAAAGGATTAGATGTCATCCTAGGGATGGACTGGCTGACCACCAACAAAGGTTTTATTGACTGTTTCAATCGGACCGTAATCCTCACACACCACCACGGGAAGACGATAAGAGTGTCAGCCAAGGAAGGAAAAATACCCCGGCAACCTAGATTGAATAAGGTAGACGTTTCTGAACTAAACAAGGTTCCAGTGGTATGTGAATTTCCAGATGTATTCCCTGAAGAACTACCAGGCATGCCACCAGACCGAGAGATAGAATTCTGCATTGAGCTCGCACCAGGAACCACCCCCATATACAAGAAACCATACAGAATGGCACCATCCGAGTTGGTTGAATTGAAGAAGCAAATAAAAGAATTACTGGACAAAGGATATATTCGAGCCAGCTCCTCACCTTGGGGATCACCAATTCTATTTGCCAAAAAGAAGGATGGAACACTGAGATTGTGTATTGACTATCGAGCACTTAATATGGTCACAATTAAGAACAAATACCCGATGCCAAGGATAAACAATTTGTTTGATCAACTCGCTCAGACCAAGGTATTTTCAAAAATTGACTTAAGATCTGGATACCATCAATTAAAGGTGCGAACGGAAGATATCCCCAAAACAGCCTTCACTTCCAGATAAGGACTGTATGAGTTCACAGTAATGCCATTTGGGTTAACGAATGCTCCTGCATATTTTGTTCACCTCATGAACAAAGTATTTATGAAATATATGGACAAGTTCGTCGTGGTATTCATCGACAATATTCTGGTATACTCCAAAACACCAGAAGAGCACGCAGATCATCTCAGGATCGTGCTAGGAGAACTCAGGAAACACCAATTGTATGCCAAGTTCAGCAAGTGCGAATTTTGGCTAAGACAAGTAGGCTTTCTAGGCCACGTGCTAACCCAAGACGGTATCGCAGTGGACCCAGAGAAAGTCAAGGCCATACTTGGCTGGAAGTCGCCAGCCAGTGTAACAGATATACGTAGTTTCTTGGGAATGGCAGGATATTACCGCAGATTTATTGAAGGATTTTCCACCATAGCCAAGCCTATAACGTAGTTACTCAAGAAAGACAAGAAGTTTGAATGGATAGAAGCCTGCGAAAAGAGTTTCCAAGAGCTAAAGCGAAAATTAACAACAGCACCAGTATTAATTGTGCCAGACATACACAAGAATTTTGAAGTGTTTTGTGACGCGTCCAGAAAGGGTCTCGGATGCGTGTTGATGCAGGAAGGCAAGGTTGTCGCCTATGCTTCAAGGCAACTTCGCAAGCATGAGGAAAATTATCCCACTCATGACTTAGAAATGGCAGCGGTCATTCATGCACTCAAAGAATGGAGGCATTTCTTACTTGGGAACCGATGTGAAATATATACATATCACAAAAGTCTCAAATATATTTTCACGCAGCCAGAACTAAATTTACGACAGAGACGCTGGTTGGAATTGGTAAAGGATTATGATGTTGGTATCCATTACCATCCAGGAAAGGCAAATGTAGTGGCCGATGCTCTTAGTCGGAACCCCAACTCCGACGAAAGCAATCTGCAAAGCTTGAGGCCCGAATTCCAACAAGAATTTGCCAAGCTCAATTTGTTAATGGTCGCAGAAGGCACCATATCAAACTTGGAAATACGACCCGACCTTGTGGAGGAAATTAAAAGAGCTCAGCCCGGTCACCCCAGCATTGAAGGCATCAAAAGAAAGGTGAGTATGGGCAAGGCCTCGGAGTTCGTCATAGACAATGGAGGAATATTGTGGTACGGAGAAAGACTCTGCGTGCCAAACATAGAAGACCTTAAACAGCAAATCCTAGCTGAAGCCCATACCACCCCGTACTCGATCCACCCTGGCGAGACCAAGATGTATAAAGATATTCAGGAAAGATTTTGGTGGCACGGTATGAAGAGGGACATAGCCACCTTCATTACACGTTACGACTCGTGTCAACGCATAAAAGCTGAGCATCAGAGACCGGCCGGACTACTGCAACCAAACAAAATACCTGAGTGGAAATGGGATGAAATAGGGATGGATTTTATTGTTGGGCTACCTCGGTCACAGCATGGGAATGATGCCATCTGGGTCATCACTGACAGGTTAACCAAGGTGGCACATTTCATCCCAGTAAAGACAACCTACAACACTCAGCGGCTTGCCAGGATTTATCTCACCCGCATAGTTTGTCTGCATGGAGTCCCGAAGACTATAATATCCGACAGAGGCACTCAGTTCGTCTCAAGATTTTGGGAGCATTTGCAACAGGCTCTGGGAACTCAACTAGCCTTCAGTACCGCATATCACCCACAGACCGATGGACAAACGGAACGAGTAAACCAGATTTTAGAAGACATGCTGAGAGCATGTGTCCTCACATATGGAACCAGTTGGGAAGAAAGCCTGCCATACGCCGAATTCGCGTACAACAATAACTACCAGACCAGCCTGCAAATGGCACCATTTGAGGCTTTATACGAACGGAGATGTCGTACCCCGTTGAATTGGTCAGAGACCAGAGACAGCCGCATCTTCGGACCGGACATGCTCAGAGAAGCCGAGGAAAAAGTCAAGCTAATCAGAGACCGACTTAAGACCGCTCAAAGTCGACAGAAGAGTTATTATGATCAGAAACATCATAGGGTCAGCTTCGAGCCCGGTGAGTTCGTATACCTGAAAGTATCTCCTATGAGAGGATTGCAACGATTCAAGATTAAAGGGAAGCTAGCACCAAGATTCATTGGACCATTCTATATAATGGCGCGAAGAGGCAAGGTAGCCTACTAGCTAGACTTACCCAAGGAATTATCCGATGTCCACGACGTGTTCCACGTCTCGCAATTGAGGAAGTGGATGAGCAACACAGAGAAACAAGTATCCCATGAGAGCATTGACGTACAGCCAGACCTCACTTATCGGGAACGTCCAGTAAGAATAATAGAGGAGTCTGAAAGGAGAACCCGACATAAGACCACCAAATTCTTCAGAGTACAGTGGAGCAATCACACCGACAGTGAAGCTACTTGGGAAAGAGAGGATTTTCTTCGGACAGAGCATCCACACTTATTTAAGGATCAGCTGAAATCTCGGGGACGAGATTTTTCCTAAGGGGGTAGGTGTTGTGACACTCCAAAATTTTTGATTTGGTTTTCATCAAAAACTTTATTGGATTCTAAAGGAGGGCCTTCAAAAATTTCTCTTTCAGAAAAAACCTTCCTCTTCAAAAACTTCCTTTCACCTTTGGCAAGGATTTCCTTTCCTTTTCAATTTTGATGTTAAAATTTTGGAAGCCTTTCTTCTGGTTATTTCCCTCTCAAACTTATTTATTTTCATTTAAAAAAAAGAAACCCTAGGAGTTTTGGGACTTCTTTCTTTTTGAAATCACCCTTGATTTCACCATGTCACAGGTGATAAAACCACTCCAAAACCTCCCCTCCCTCTTGGATCAACCTAAGTTCTCTGTCCCAACTAATCCAAGCAGGTTTTGTATTTTATTTCAAACATTTTTCATCTCAAATCATTTTTGTCAATTATTTGGAGTCTGAGCCATTTACAAAGCAAGTACCTTATTTCCTTTGAGTTTTGATCTCAAACCAACTCCTCTGGTTTGTCCTTAGCATCCACAACTCAGAACCATCTTGATCCACTCTACTTCTTTTCAAATTTTTCAAATTTCAGCCTCTGCAAGTTTGGACCAGATTTGCCAAATTTGGTGAAATTCATATCTACATTCACCCAAAAATTCTACAAAAATTCAGGCAGCCTACTGGATCAAAGAGTAGCCACTCCACCAAAAATCAGCTCTAGGAAAAATCCCTAGAGGCCTGAATCATTCTGTCGAACACCTTGCATACACTGAATTTTTGCACTTTCAGTAATTCAGTAAGTTCAGAGTTCAGTGTCGTTTTCCCTCGCCCGATTCAGTCACGCGTGGACAGTGCGCTTGGCACGATCCTCGCCGCCTCTCCCTCTTGTCTGGAGTGCCGCACGCGCGCTTGGCGCCTTCCGGGCGTCGGTGGCGCCCTAGCCCGCCTGCGCCGGCGTGTCCCGCGGCGGCCGATCCACCATTACGGCCGACAGGAAGCAAAACGGCGGCGCAACGCTGTTCGGCGCCGCCCAACTCTCCCTGGCTCTCCGCGTGGCACATGCAATGCCAGCACAGCCCGCTGCACAGTCACCGTGGCCCGGCAAGCACGGAACGCGCTCCCTGCCGCCGACGTGCCGCACGGCCGTTTCGTTGGAGCCGGCCGTAAACTCTTCCCCCCGTGCTGAGCTGGACCCCGGAATGGAACCTCTACTCCACCTAGTCGATGCCTATACCCCTAATCCCTCTGCCCAACCCCGGCACCGCCGTAATCGCTCGCCGGACTTATCCCGTGCGCGGCAACCGCCTCGGGCTGGCTATATATAGCACCCCCGGGTTCCCTCTCGCCCCCGCACATCTCCACTACCTCTCTGGACCCCGACCAACAGCTAGAAGAGCCTCGAGGGGCCCTTCTTCCTCGACTCCGGCCGCCTCGATCCGCCTCGGCCTCCACCTCGATTCGCTCCGGTGAGGCCGTCCCCGGCGCCCAAACTTCGTCAATAGCTCCCTCGAGCACCCAGTAAGCTAACCCACGCACCAATTTGACCTTCGCAGCTCTTCCCGGCGAAGTCCACCTCCACCCGAGCCGCCGTCCGCCGGAGAAAGGCTCGTCGTCGACGTGGTGCTCGCCGGCGACCACCACCACCACCAACCGACGCGGAAGAACGTCCTGAGCAAGGAGGTACCCTCCGATCCCCTTGCCTCGCCGTGGATCGCCGCCGGCGACCACCGCGGCTCTCGGGCTCCGTCGAGCTCAGCCGCCCATTTTGAAATTTCAAACCTGACGGGTGGGACCTGCCCGTCAGCCTCTCTGTCTCTTTCAAAACGAACCGTTTCTGAAAGCGTATTCTACCAAATGTGTTTTCCCTCCTGGGCTGGCGTATTCTCTGCCGAAGCGTTTTCAGTTTTTATGAGCTAGCCCCTGGAAATATTCTGTTTTATTACAGATGAGTCCCTGGACTAAAACCCTTATAACTTTTAAACAGAAAAGTATTTTTGATTGATTCTTTTTCTGTCCTCTTTGAAATTTTGTCTAGTTTTTTATCAGATTTATTTGAAAAAAATTTGGAATACTTTTTGTGCACTTCTTGGTATTTACGATAGCACCTATTTTTTTTTGTATACCGTAGATACCGAAGGAGGTGACGGAGCCGCGAACTTCACCGAGCTAGGTTCCGACTACTCCGAACCAGGCAAGCATGTTTGAACTTTTGATATGATGAATGTCTTGGCATGTTTTGCATTTAGTTAGTTTCATGGCATGTTGATGAGCATACCCATGAACGTTATTTTCATGCATGATCAAGGTAAGTGAGCTCGATGATCCATAAGTGGATTGGATGTGAGTATGAAAGGCCATGGGTTGGCATGAGGATGGGTAAGATGGCAGTGTTGTAGCATGCCAGTCTTATGCCAAACTATTTGACTACTGTGTCAAATCGTATCGGTCCAGTTCCTACCTTTTCCTTCCTTGTACTACCACATGTTTTCCGCAAGGAATATGGCTTAGTAAGTTGCAAACCGCTTTCCTGGTACACACCAAAAGGAGATGCCGGGATGATGGTTCCATGGCCCTAGATTAAAGCCAGTCATCCGGTCAGGGGGCATGGGTGTTTCCGGTTGGGACCGAGAGGGGGGCACCCCTTAGAGCGCGCGTATATAAATTTGATCCCATGCTATTCGAGATTGTGATCTCCCCATCTCAAAGTTTTTCTTGGACGATGTCTAGGGTGAGTCCTGGCATCGAGAGATAGGATGGGTGTGTACTGGATTGCTGTGTTTTCTTCCGAAATACCGTAAACGGAACTAGTCCTTCGAGACTACGGAAATCCGTTAGCTGTGGGGAATTTTTGTACAAACTCTGCAGAGTCATAAATCTCCAAATCATCTTATCCATATCCAAATATTGCGCTAACTTATTCTGACAAGTGCCAGTTTTTGGTGACAGATACTCCGGTGAATCTCATGAGCACTAAGCCCGGTTAACAGTTTATTCCTGTGGATGGACTAACCCGTTTATTATCATGAACTGAATATTTATTATGAGTATTGTTTACTTGTGGATTAAAGCCCTTTCTGTGATGTCGCTCAGACGTCCGACTGTGGCATTTATTTTAAAGCCCTTTCTGTGATGTCGCTCAGACGTCCGACTGTGGCATTTCTTTTAAAGCCCTTTCTGTGATGTCGCTCAGACATCCGACTGTGGCATTTCTTTTAAAGCCCTTTCTGTGATGTCGCTCAGACGTCCGACTATGGCATTTCTTTTAAAGCCCTTTCTGTGATGTCACTCAGACGTCCGACTGTGGCATGATTTTTTTTGTTATTATTTGTTCACCCTTCGAGGCGTCGCTTTAGACACCCGATCGGTTCTCATTTATATTCTGTTGGGATTTCAGGCGGACTACCGCCGTTTCCCTCGCACTTATTTCGTTATGCAAATATTTTAATTGTGCATTGGGAAGATTATTCATGACGCATCCATGCATGCATTTGTTATATCTTACGTCCGAACTGTCTTGCGAGTACTTTCAAAGTACTCACTGGCTTGTTGATTTGGCCAGATGCTGACGAAGGCGATCTCATGGATGAAGAGTTCGATAGCGAGTCCGACGCCTAGAGGAATCCCAGTCAGTCTCGTGCGACCCTGGTCTTGGTCACAGTTTTATAACTGCTTCCGCAACCCGAATAAATTTATCGAGCCTCACCTCGACGCTCGATGAGATGCCAGTTTGAGAGTCGTGTTACCACACTCCCCATTGTGTTATTCCACCACCACTATATCCTCGAGTCAGTAGTATGCCACCACACCATCATGTTATATCCGCCATTATGTATAATTATTGGCGCACTTGTAATAATTCGTTGAGCAGCCCTAGCTCAACCCTGTAATATATTCTATGCTACTGGCTTATTGTATCAAGTATTTGTCTACCAGTGAGGAGGATTTTCTCTCATACTGGACTCAAAGATTGGTTTCTCAATAAATATTTTTATTGGAAAACCGGTCGTGACAAACAGTCATAACCTAGGGTGACACAGAACTAGCTCCAGTTCATCAATGTAATGTAGGCATGTATTCCGAATATAGTCATACGTGCTTATGGAAAAGAACTTGCATGACATCTTTTGTCCTACCCTCCTGTGGCAGCGGGGTCCTTACAGAAACTAAGGGATATTAAGGCCTCCTTTTAATAGAGTACCGGAACAAAGCATTAACACATAGTGAATACATGAACTCCTCAAACTACCGTCATCACCGGTAAGTATCCCGATTATTGTCACTTCGGGGTTAACGGATCATAACACATAATAGGTGACTATAGACTTGCAAGATAGGATCAAGAACTCTCATATGTTGATGAAAACATAATAGGTTCAGATCTGAAATCATGGCACTCGGGCCCTAGTGCATAGCAAAGTCATAGCAACATCAATCGCAGAACATAGTGGATACTAGGGATCAAACCCTAACAAAACTAACTCGATTACATGATAGATCCCATCCAACCCATCACCGTCCAGCAAGCCTATGATGGAATTACTCATGCACGGCGGTGAGCATCATGAAATTGGTGATGGAGGATGGTTGATGATGATGATGGCGACGGATTCCCCTCTCCGGAGCCCCGAACGGACTCCAGATCAGCCCTCCCGAGAGGTTTTAGGGCTTGGCAGCGGCTCTATATCGTAAAACGCGATGAATTCTTCTCTTTGATTGTTTTCTCCTCGAAACACAATATATAGAGTTGGAGTTGGAGTCGGAGGAGCTCCAGGGGCCCATGAGGTAGGGGGCGCGCCCTAGGGGGGCAGCCGCGCCCCTCACCCTCGTGGACAAGTGGTGGGCCCCTGGCCTTCATCTTTTGCAGGTATTTTTTATATTTTCCAAAAAGTTGCTCCGTGAAGTTTCAGGTCATTCCGAGAACGTTTGTTTCTACACATAAATAACACCATGGTAATTCTGCTGAAAACAGTGTCAGTCCGGGTTAGTTCCATTCAAATCATGCAAGTTAGAGCCCAAAACAAGGGCAAAAGTGTTTGTAAAAGTAGATACGACGGAGACGTATCACGCCCTGCGTCCTCGCTGTGAGCGCCGCCCCGATCCCCTCCTCTCCTCCTAATCCTCCATGTCTGGCCGCCATCGTCACACCCGATATGTTCATATGTATGATCCATCGATATATTGATGTATGATTTTTTTTGCTCATAGATTTTTTTTCATAAAAGCTGTGCACTTTTGTATAGAGACTTCATTTTTTTCATATGTACGAAAATGTAGAGTGAAAACGAAAACAAACATAAGAAAAAACAAAGGAAAAATGAAGAAGGAAAAGAAAACCGCCCGACCCGGCCACCACCACATTTTCATAAAGTTTTTCCACCGAGTCCATGTCGCACCGAGCACCCGCGGCGAAGCAAGTCTTTTTTCTAAGGTAGTTTTGTTGTTAAATTGAGGGGCGATGTCAGACATGACATGAGGGGGGACGTCGGACATGTGATGAGGGAGTGAGCGTCGTTGTCGTCTACCCCCTCCCCGATAACATCGACATGAGGGGGGATGTCGGGAACTAGGGTAGAGGGTCGAGGGTTCGAGGGTCGAGGGTTGAGGGTCGAGGATCGCCGAGGGGTTGAGAGGGGGGCGTCGATCAACCCCCTCTCACTCGACCAACTCTCGAGGACACCCAAACCCTAGAAGTTGATCCAAACCCCTAGAAGCATTGCCGAGGCCATCGTTCTATATGTCATGTTGCCTAAAGTCAAAGTATTGAAGAAATCCATACATGGCTTCATCATTAGCCGGAAGTAACCAGGGAATGATGGTACGAAGTTCTCCAAAGTTATTCTGGAACAGAGTCCCGGATAGGATAATTCACATTTTGGTACGAAGTTCATCAAAGGCCTTCCAAATAGCGATATTAGGAAGGCTCTTGCTGAACTTTGTACCAAAAAGCGAATTATCCTATTTGGGACTCCATTCCAAAATAACTTTGGAGAGCTTCGTACCATCATGCGCCTGTTACTTTCGCCTAATGATGAAGCCATGGTTTTGTTGAATCCTTTGACACTAGACAAACATGACATGAGGGGGTCAAGGGTCGGGAACTAGGGTAGAGGGTCGTGGATCACCGAGCGGTCGAGGGTCGTGAACTAGGGTAGAGGGTCGAGGGTTGCCGAGGGGTCGAGGGTCCAGATTTATCAAGAATGCCCCCATTATAGTTGTGCAGAAGTTGATCCAATTTTTTCTGATCTCATATATATATATATATATATATATATATATATATATATATATATCATGTTGTCTGTCACAGTATCGAAGAAATTCATGGCTTCATCATTTGCCGGAAGTAACAGGCGTATGATGCTACGAAGCTCTTCAAAGTTGTTTTGGAACGGAGTTCCTGATAGAATAATTCGCCTGTTGGTACGAATTTCAGCAAAGGCCTTCCAAATAGTGATATTCGGAAGGCTCTTGCTGAACTTTGTACCAAAAAGCGAATTATTCTATCGGGAAATCCGTTCCAAAACAACTTTGAAGAGCTTCATACCATTATGCACATGTCATTTTCGGCTAATGATGAAGTCATGGTTTTCTTGAATTCTTTGACACTAGAAAATGTGACATATAGAAGGGTAGATGAGATCAGGAAAAATATGGACCATTTTCTGCACATCCAGAATGGCGCCATTTTGTTAAATCCCTTAGCAGAACGAAGAAGTGGGAAAAAATCCCCAGCTCGGCGAATAAGCGAACAAATCGTACCCCCCGCTCAAGGTGTCTAGCGATATCGTCGCTAATCATCCGAGGATGGTGCCCGGTACCAATCCTGGAGATTACCTGCCCTACGATGCACATTTTGATACAATGGAGGTGGACAATTTCAAATACCGGCACGGGAAGCCTCTCGTCAAACCTGGTCATCCTCCTCTAACAACGATGATGTGAAGATTCCATGAGTGGTACATGAAAACCTGCAGCAAGTCTGGGAAGGATACTTTGACGCTGAGAGTTAAAGAGGAGCATGACCTCGTTGAAATTGATCTGTCGCCTGTTCCATTTGAGGAGTTCTTCCAGTTTTTCAATCAAAAGGGCCTCGATAAAATAATCATCACTTGCTACTGTCTGTAAGTACTACTTCTGTAATTAAGTCTCTATATATAGCTCAGCTCTTTCATTGCATGTATATATAATTATCCTCACTATATTATGCAGATTGAAGATCGTCGAATGCAGAAAAGCAGAAATCTATGATATTGGGTTCATTAACACAAATATCATAGATGAATGGACGGTTAAATATGATGCCAAACAAACCAAGGCCAACTTGCTATGATCGTTGCTTCAAAATCAAAACAAAGATAAAATAATCTTTCCTTACAACTTCAAGTGAGTGTTACTGTCTTGTGCATATTCGGTTTCCCTTATTACTCGAGGTTATAGTAATGTAATTGATGAGTTATGCATGCGTGCGCATCTTCCACTTTATTCTCCTAGAGATTAAGCTTGAGCAGGGACTAGTAACCGTCTTAGACTCGAGACGAAAAGATCCCGATGAGTATGTGGCCATGGCTAAAATGCTCAAGAAGTAAGTTCAATCGATCATTATCGCACCATATCGGCAACTTTGTTCATTTCCTGATATCAAGTAATTGTTTTCTTTGTCTCACGGGGTTTGGGAAGTATTCACCACACAAGCTCTGGGACTGCCGGGGGAGCTGCGATTCACACCCCGAAAGTAAGTACTACTAGCTAGCTAGTTCCGCGCATCGTCTCCCATTGATTCTAGCTACTTTCATCAATACCATTTATAATGGTTCATTATTAGTTTGACTGACCTCTATTTCTCGTAAAGTGCTTGTGGCAGGAACGTGGGAATGATTATTGTGGATACTACGTTTGCGAGTTCATCTACAACGCGACGGCCAAGAATAAGCGGGGCTACTCTAAAAGACAATTTGAAGTGTGTAAGCAATAATATTCACAATTTCATTTTATTACCATCATTTGTGTTGAGTTTCATTCATATATATGTATTGACCCCCTTCTTCAAACTAGATGTGGCAGATGCGGAATGAACTCCTACCACAAGATCTCATACGAGCAATTCAAGAGGAATTGGCGGGATTCTTTCTTGACCACGTCATCAATAATGTAGGGAAACGTAGTAATTTCAAAAAAATTCCTACGCACACGCAAGATCATGGTGATGCATAGCAACGAGAGGGGAGAGTGTTGTATACGTACCCTCGTAGACCGGAAGCGGAAGCATTATAACAACGCGGTTGATGTAGTCGTACATCTTCACGGCCCGACCGATCAAGCACCGAAACTACGGCACCTCCGAGTTCTAGCACACGTTCAGCTCGATGACGATCCCCGGACCTTGATCCAGCAAAGTGTCGGGGATGAGTTTCGTCAGCACGACGGCGTGGTGACGATCTTGCTGCTTTACCGTCGCAGGGCTTCGCCTAAGCACCGCTACAATATTATCGAGGATTATGGTGGAGGGGGGCACCGCACACGGCTAAGAGATCAATGATCAATTGTTGTGTCTATGGGGTGCCCCCTGCCCCCGAATATAAAGGAGTGGAGGAGGGGCCGGCCAAGGAGGGTGGCGCGCCCTAGGGGGAGTCCAACTCCCACAGGGAGTAGGACTCCCCTTTTTCCTATTAGGAGTAGGAGAGGGAAGGAAGAGGAAGGAGGGAGGAAGGAAAGGGGGGCCGGCCCCCTCCCAATTCGGATTGGGCTTGGGGGGGCGCCCCCTCCCTTGCTCCTTTCCCTCCTTTCCACTAAGGCCCAATAAGGCCCATATACCTCCCGGGGGGTTCCGATAACCTCCCGGTGATCCGGTATTGTCCCAATCTCACCCGGAACCTTTCCGGTGTCCAAATATAGTCGTCCAATATATCGATCTTTATGTCTCGACCATTTCGAGACTCCTCGTCAAGTCCGTGATCACATCCGGGACTCCGAACAACCTTCGGTACATCAAAATATATAAACTCATAATGAAACTGTCATCGTAACGTTAAGCGTGCGGACCCTACGGGTTCGAGAACAATGTAGACATGACCGAGACACGTCTCCGGTCAATAACCAATAGCGGAACCTGGATGCTCATATTGGCTCCTACATATTCTACGAAGATCTTTATCGGTCAGACCGCATAACAACATACGTTTGTTCCCTTTGTCATCGGTATGTTACTTGCCCGAGATTCGATCGTCGGTATCTCAATACCTAGTTCAATCTCGTTACCGGCAAGTCTCTTTACTCGTTCTGTAATACATCATCTTGCAACTAACTTATTAGTTGCATTGCTTGCAAGGCTTAAGTGATGTGCATTACCGAGAGGGCCCAGAGATACCTCTCCGACAATCGGAGTGACAAATCCTAATCTCGAAATACGCCAACCCAACATGTACCTTTGGAGACACCTGTAGAGCACCTTTATAATCACCCAGTTACGTTGTGACGTTTGGTAGCACACAAAGTGTTCCTCCGGTAAACGGGAGTTGCATAATCTCATAGTCATAGGAACATGTATAAGTCATGAAGAAAGCAATAGCAACAAACTAAACGATCGGGTGCTAAGCTAATGGAATGGGTCATGTCAATCACATCATTCTCCTAATGATGTGATCCCGTTAATCAAATGACAACTCATGTCTATGGTTAGGAAACATAACCATCTTCGATTAACGAGCTAGTCAAGTAGAGGCATACTAGTGACACTTTGTTTGTCTATGTATTCACACAAGTATTATGTTTCCGGTTAATACAATTCTAGCATGAATAATAAACATTTATCATGATATAAGGAAATAAATAATAACTTTATTATTGCCTCTAGGGCATATTTCCTTCAGTCTCCCACTTGCACTAGAGTCAATAATCTAGATTACACAGTAATGATTCTAACACCCATGGAGCCTTGGTGCTGATCATGTTTTGCTCGTGGAAGAGGCTTAGTCAATGGGTCTGCTACATTCAGATCCGTATGTATCTTGCAAATCTCTATGTCTCCCACCTGGACTAGATCCCGGATGGAATTGAAGCGTCTCTTGATGTGCTTGGTTCTCTTGTGAAATCTGGATTCCTTTGCCAAGGCAATTGCACCAGTATTGTCACAAAAGATTTTCATTGGACCCGATGCACTAGGTATGACACCTAGATCGGATATGAACTCCTTCATCCAGACTCCTTCGTTTGCTGCTTCCGAAGCAGCTATGTACTCCGCTTCACATGTAGATCCCGCCACGACGCTTTGTTTAGAACTGCACCAACTGACAGCTCCACCGTTTAATGTAAATACGTATCCGGTTTGCGATTTAGAATCGTCCGGATCAGTGTCAAAGCTTGCATCAACGTAACCATTTACGATGAGCTCTTTGTCACCTCCATATACGAGAAACATATCCTTAGTCCTTTTCAGGTATTTCAGGATGTTCTTGACCGCTGTCCAGTGATCCACTCCTGGATTACTTTGGTACCTCCCTGCTAGACTTATAGCAAGGCACACATCAGGTCTGGTACACAGCATTGCATACATGATAGAGCCTATGGCTGAAGCATAGGGAACATCTTTCATTTTCTCTCTATCTTCTGCAGTGGTCGGGCATTGAGTCTTACTCAACTTCACACCTTGTAACACAGGCAAGAATCCTTTCTTTGCTTGATCCATTTTGAACTTCTTCAAAACTTTGTCAAGGTATGTGCTTTGTGAAAGTCCAATTAAGCGTCTTGATCTATCTCTATAGATCTTAATGCCCAATATGTAAGCAGCTTCACCGAGGTCTTTCATTGAAAAACTCTTATTCAAGTATCCCTTTATGCTATCCAGAAATTCTATATCATTTCCGATTAGTAATATGTCATCCACATATAATATCAGAAATGCTACAGAGCTCCCACTCACTTTCTTGTAAATACAGGCTTCTCCAAAAGTCTGTATAAAACCAAATGCTTTGATCACACTATCAAAGCGTTTATTCCAACTCCGAGATGCTTGCACCAGTCCATAAATGGATCGATGGAGCTTGCACACTTTGTTAGCTCCCTTTGGATCGACAAAACCTTCCGGCTGCATCATATACAACTCTTCTTCCAGAAATCCATTCAGGAATGCAGTTTTGACATCCATCTGCCAAATTTCATAATCATAAAATGCGGCAATTGCTAACATGATTCGGACAGACTTAAGCATCGCTACGGGTGAGAAGGTCTCATCGTAGTCAATCCCTTGAACTTGTCGAAAACCTTTTGCGACAAGTCGAGCTTTGTAGACAGTAACATTACCGTCAGCGTCAGTCTTCTTCTTGAAGATCCATTTATTCTCAATTGCTTGCCGATCATTGGGCAAGTCAACCAAAGTCCACACTTTGTTCTCATACATGGATCCCATCTCAGATTTCATGGCTTCAAGCCATTTTGCGGAATCTGGGCTCACCATCGCTTCTTCATAGTTCGTAGGTTCATCATGATCTAGTAGCATGACTTCCAGAACAGGATTACCGTACCACTCTGGTGCGGATCTTACTCTAGTTGATCTACGAGGTTCAGTAGTAACTTGTTCTGAAGTTTCATGATCATCATAATTAGCTTCGTCACTAGTTGGTGTAGGTGTCACAGAAACCGGTTTCTGTGATGTACTACTTTCCAATAAGGGAGTAGGTACAGTTACCTCATCAAGTTCTACTTTCCTCCCACTCACTTCTTTCGAGAGAAACTCCTTCTCTAGAAAGGATCCATTCTTAGCAACAAATGTCTTGCCTTCGGATCTGTGATAGAAGGTGTACCCAACAGTCTCCTTCGGGTATCCTATGAAGACACATTTCTCCGATTTGGGTTCGAGCTTATCAGGTTGAAGCTTTTTCACATAAGCATCGCAGCCCCAAACTTTCAGAAACGACAACTTTGGTTTCTTGCCAAACCATAGTTCATAAGGCGTCGTCTCAACGGATTTTGATGGTGCCCTATTTAACGTGAATGCGGCCGTCTCTAAAGCATAACCCCAAAACGATAGCGGTAAATCTGTAAGAGACATCATAGATCGCACCATATCAAGTAAAGTACGATTACGACGTTCGGACACACCATTACGCTGTGGTGTTCCGGGTGGCGTGAGTTGCGAAACTATTCCGCATTGTTTCAAATGTAAACCAAACTCGTAACTCAAATATTCTCCTCCACGATCAGATCGTAGAAACTTTATTTTCTTGTTACGATGATTTTCAACTTCACTCTGAAATTCTTTGAACTTTTCAAATGTTTCAGACTTATGTTTCATTAAGTAGATATACCCATATCTGCTTAAATCATCTGTGAAGGTGAGAAAATAACGATATCCGCCACGAGCTTCAACATTCATTGGACCACATACATCTGTATGTATGATTTCCAACAAATCTGTTGCTCTCTCCATAGTACCGGAGAACGGCGTTTTAGTCATCTTGCCCATGAGGCACGGTTCGCAAGTACCAAGTGATTCATAATCAAGTGGTTCCAAAAGTCCATCAGTATGGAGTTTCTTCATGCGCTTTACACCGATATGACCTAAACGGCAGTGCCACAAATAAGTTGCACTATCATTATCAACTCTGCATCTTTTGGCTTCAACATTATGAATATGTGTATCACTACTATCGAGATTCATCAAAAATAGACCACTCTTCAAGGGTGCATGACCATAAAAGATATTACTCATATAAATAGAACAACCATTATTCTCTGATTTAAATGAATAACCGTCTCGCATCAAACAAGATCCAGATATAATGTTCATGCTCAACGCTGGCACCAAATAACAATTATTTAGGTCTAATACTAATCCCGATGGTAGATGTAGAGGTAGCGTGCCGACCGCGATCACATCGACTTTGGAACCATTTCCCACGCGCATCGTCACCTCGTCCTTCGCCAGTGTTCGCTTAATCCGTAGTCCCTGTTTCGAGTTGCAAATATTAGCAACAGAACCAGTATCAAATACCCAGGTGCTACTGCGAGCTCTAGTAAGGTACACATCAATAACATGTATATCACATATACCTTTGTTCACCTTGCCATCCTTCTTATCCGCCAAATACTTGGGGCAGTTCCGCTTCCAGTGACCAGTCTGCTTGCAGTAGAAGCACTCAGTTTCAGGCTTAGGTCCAGACTTGGGTTTCTTCTCCTGAGCAGCAACTTGCTTGCTGTTCTTCTTGAAGTTCCCCTTCTTCTTCCCCTTGCCCTTTTTCTTGAAACTAGTGGTCTTGTTGACCATCAACACTTGATGCTCCTTCTTGATTTCTACCTCCGCAGCTTTTAGCATTGCGAAGAGCTCGGGAATTGTCTTATCCATCCCTTGCATATTATAGTTCATCACGAAGCTCTTGTAGCTAGGTGGAAGTGATTGGAGAATTCTGTCAATGACGCAATCATCCGGAAGATTAACTCCCAGTTGAATTAAGTGATTATTATACCCAGACATTTTGAGTATATGCTCACTGACAGAACTGTTCTCCTCCATCTTGCAGCTATAGAACTTATTGGAGACTTCATATCTCTCAATCCGGGCATTTGCTTGAAATATTAACTTCAACTCCTGGAACATCTCATATGCTCCATGACGTTCAAAACGTCGTTGAAGTCCCGATTCTAAGCCGTAAAGCATGGCACACTGAACTATCGAGTAGTCATCAGCTTTGCTCTGCCAGACGTTCATAACATCTGGTGTTGCTCCAGCAGCAGGCCTGGCACCCAGCGGTGCTTCCAGGACGTAATTCTTCTGTGCAGCAATGAGGATAATCCTCAAGTTACGGACCCAGTCCGTATAATTGCTACCATCATCTTTCAACTTTGCTTTCTCAAGGAACGCATTAAAATTCAACGGAACAACAGCACGGGCCATCTATCTACAATCAAACATAAACAAGCAAGATACTATCAGGTACTAAGTTCATGATAAATTTAAGTTCAATTAATCATATTACTTAAGAACTCCCACTTAGAAAGACATCCCTCTAATCTTCTAAGTGATCACGTGATCCAAATCAACTAAACCATAACCGATCATCACGTGAAATGGAGTAGTTTTCAATGGTGAACATCACTATGTTGATCATATCTACTATATGATTCACGCTCGACCTTTCGGTCTCAGTGTTCCGAGGCCATATCTGCATATGCTAGGCTCGTCAAGTTTAACCTGAGTATTCTGCGTGTGCAAAACTGGCTTGCACCCGTTGTAGATGGACGTAGAGCTTATCACACCCGATCATCACGTGGTGTCTGGGCACGACGAACTTTGGCAACGGTGCATACTCAGGGAGAACACTTTTATCTTGAAATTTAGTGAGAGATCATCTTATAATGCTACCGTCAATCAAAGCAAGATAAGATGCATAAAAGATAAACATCACATGCAATCAATATAAGTGATATGATATGGCCATCATCATCTTGTGCTTGTGATCTCCATCTCCGAAGCATCGTCATAATCACCATCGTCACCGGCGCGACACCTTGATCTCCATCGTAGCATCGTTGTCGTCTCGCCAATCTTATGCTTCCACGACTATCGCTACCGCTTAGTGATAAAGTAAAGCATTACAGCGCGATTGCATTGCATACAATAAAGCGACAACCATATGGCTCCTGCCAGTTGCCGATAACTCGGTTACAAAACATGATCATCTCATACAATAAAATTTAGCATCATGTCTTGACCATATCACATCACAACATGCCCTGCAAAAACAAGTTAGACGTCCTCTACTTTGTTGTTGCAAGTTTTACGTGGCTGCTACGGGCTTAGCAAGAACCGTTCTTACCTACGCATCAAAACCACAACGATAGTTTGTCAAGTTGGTGTTGTTTTAACCTTCGCAAGGACCGGGCGTAGCCACACTCGGTTCAACTAAAGTTGGAGAAACTGACACCCGCCAGCCACCTGTGTGCAAAGCACGTCGGTAGAACCAGTCTCGCGTAAGCGTACGCGTAATGTCGGTCCGGGCCGCTTCATCCAACAATACCGCCGAACCAAAGTATGACATGCTGGTAAGCAGTATGACTTATATCGCCCACAAATCACTTGTGTTCTACTCGTGCATATAACATCAACGCATAAAACCTAGGCTCGGATGCCACTGTTGGGGAACGTAGTAATTTCAAAAAATTCCTACGCACACGCAAGATCATGGTGATGCATAGCAACGAGAGGGGAGAGTGTTGTCTACGTACCCTCGTAGACCGGAAGCGGAAGCGTTAGCACAACGCGGTTGATGTAGTCGTACGTCTTCACGGCCCGACCAATCAAGCACCGAAACTACGGCACCTCCGAGTTCTAGCACACGTTCAGCTCGATGACGATCCCAGACTCCGATCCAGCAAAGTGTCGGGGATGAGTTTCGTCAGCACGACACCGTGGTGACAATCTTGATGCTTTACCGTCGCAGGGCTTCGCCTAAGCACCGCTACAATATTATCGAGGATTATGGTGGAGGGGGGCACCGCACACGGCTAAGAGATCAATGATCAATTGTTGTGTCTATGGGGTGCCCCCCTGCCCCCGTATATAAAGGAGTGGAGGAGGGGGTCGGCCAAGGAGGGTGGCGCGCCCTAGGGGGGAGTCCAACTCCCACAGGGAGTAGGACTCCCCTTTTTCCTATTAGGAGTAGGAGAGGGAAGGAAGAGGAAGGAGGGAGGAAGGAAAGGGGGGCGGCCCCCCTCCCAATTCGGATTGGGCTTGGGGGGCGCGCCCCCTCCCTTGCTCCTTTCCCCTCCTTTCCACTAAGGCCCAATAAGGCCCATATACCTCCCGGGGGGTTCCGATAACCTCCCGGTGATCCGGTATTGTCCCAATCTCACCCGGAACCTTTCCGGTGTCCAAATATAGTCGTCCAATATATCGATCTTTATGTCTCGACCATTTCGAGACTCCTCGTCAAGTCCGTGATCACATCCGGGACTCCGAACAACCTTCGGTACATCAAAATATATAAACTCATAATGAAACTGTCATCGTAACGTTAAGCGTGCGGACCCTACGGGTTCGAGAACAATGTAGACATGACCGAGACACGTCTCCGGTCAATAACCAATAGCGGAACCTGGATGCTCATATTGGCTCCTACATATTCTACGAAGATCTTTATCGGTCAGAC
The DNA here is from genome assembly GCF_018294505.1 of Triticum aestivum. Taxonomy (NCBI): domain Eukaryota; kingdom Viridiplantae; phylum Streptophyta; class Magnoliopsida; order Poales; family Poaceae; genus Triticum; species Triticum aestivum. Next base: position 40,191,061 of record NC_057809.1, read on the forward strand.
CGCATAACAACATACGTTTGTTCCCTTTGTCATCGGTATGTTACTTGCCCGAGATTCGATCGTCGGTATCTCAATACCTAGTTCAATCTCGTTACCGGCAAGTCTCTTTACTCGTTCTGTAATACATCATCTTGCAACTAACTTATTAGTTGCATTGCTTGCAAGGCTTAAGTGATGTGCATTACCGAGAGGGCCCAGAGATACCTCTCCGACAATCGGAGTGACAAATCCTAATCTCGAAATACGCCAACCCAACATGTACCTTTGGAGACACCTGTAGAGCACCTTTATAATCACCCAGTTACGTTGTGACGTTTGGTAGCACACAAAGTGTTCCTCCGGTAAACGGGAGTTGCATAATCTCATAGTCATAGGAACATGTATAAGTCATGAAGAAAGCAATAGCAACAAACTAAACGATCGGGTGCTAAGCTAATGGAATGGGTCATGTCAATCAGATCATTCTCCTAATTATGTGATCCCGTTAGTCAAATGACAACTCATGTCTATGGTTAGGAAACATAACCATCTTTGATTAACGAGCTAGTCAAGTAGAGGCATACTAGTGACACTTTGTTTGTCTATGTATTCACACAAGTATTATGTTTCCGGTTAATACAATTCTAGCATGAATAATAAACATTTATCATGATATAAGGAAATAAATAATAACTTTATTATTGCCTCTAGGGCATATTTCCTTCAAATAAAGCCAGAGAATAGTATGTGGAACTTGAGTTCAGATGTTAGGGAATTGTAAGAGATCTTATATTGTATATATGTAGCCAGTAGCGTCGGATAGATATACGAAAACTTGTTGTTCGACCAATCTCTCGGAGAAGGAGAGGTCAATCACTTCTCTCTGTATATGTTCATGACAATCTTTTGTACTTAATGGTTTCCTTCATTTTCTTACTAGCTAGCATGTCGAGTCCTCTCTATATGTATAGTACGTAGCGTCGACCAAGCACGGAGATAAGAGATGACACTTCTCTCTATTAGCTAGCTAACACAATATATGAAACCCCTAAATTAACCCTACAAAACCCCCAACCCCCCCCCCCTTTAAAAAACAAATAACCCAGCCCCTGAACTGCTGACGCGTTGATGCCTTTTGGTCCCAGTTGGTGCTACCAACCGGGACAAAAGGCCCTCCTGCCTGGGCAAGCCGCAGCGGCCACGTGGAGCCCCATTTGTCCCGGTTCGTAGGAGAACCGAGACTAAAGGTATTGGGCTTTAGTACCGACCCTTTAGTCCCGGTTCGGGAACCGGGACAAATGAGCTTTACCGCCTTATGAACCGGGACAAATGGGCCTTTTTCTACTAGTGGCTATGGGGTTGGTGCCTGCCCGCAGGTGGCATATTGACGATCTGATATGATGCGACGTGCGTGGCACTAAAAGGATCTTCCTTACCATTGTACTCACGGCAGGACTTCCATTGGATGCGGCATCAGGGAGCATCATGCATGGCGAAAGTCCTCTGCTCCCGAGCTCAAATGAGCACGGCATAAATAGTAAAATCCAAACAAAAAACAAAAAAATCTGAATTTCTTTTGGCAAACTTTGACAAATATTTTGGGTGCATAAAAAATATCATCATGAAATGACATTCCTGAAAGGCGTGGCGGAAAAACAAAATAGATGCTCCAAAAATGCTATTCACGAATTAAAAAAAAAAACAGATTTTTTATTTTATTTTAAAAGAAAATACTATTCATCAAGGAGCACCTGAGCTCAGGATCAGATAGTCGCGTCCCATGCATGGAGGCAAGAAGGAAGCAAGGAATTGAAGCAGACCAAGGCACATGTCAGATGCCATGCTTTGTAAAAGTGCCATGCGTTGATGAATGAATGGGGCTCACATAGTCACATGCATGCCCCCATGCTTTTGGACAAGTGTGAGAATCGAAGCAGATTAAAGCACCCAACCAGCGGGCATCAACGACGGCAAAGAAGCAAGCAAAAGAAATCGCATATATCGTGTCGTGTGCTAGCTAGCTCCGTTGAGGTGACACGGGCCACACCCACCACCACTCCATGGCCATACCATAACAACTCCCTCTCTCCTCCGTCTCAATCACTTGCAGTTCGGCCGCGCTCTTATCTTACGAGGTGTATAGCTGGACCAGCCGATTGATCAATCCAGGGAACACAGGTGCGTCCATGTGCTCCCTCCCTCTTCATTTGGCATCTGCATTTGCTTCCTCCCAAATGACGATGTCAATCGAAGAACAAATATGCTCCTACTTGCTGCTGTCACCAGAAGTTCAATCATAATCAATGTCGTGCATTGTGTATGGAACAGGGAGCAGGTCCATCATGGTCATGGCTTAGCCGATTGTTGATATATCATGGGCTAGATCGTCCGTCGTCCCCGATCAGTTGCGGTTGCGCCATCTTCTGCTGATCTGCTGCTCTTTCTTCAACTACGTCGGAAGGAGCTTTTTCATCATGTTAAGAAAGGTACTATACTGCTGCCATGCCTGCCTTAGGGCATGTATAATGGTGGCATATGGATACATATGCCCCATGATAAAAAGTAATTTGAGGCATCCATATTTTTTTTCTTTTTAATGCAAGCTATCACTGGTGGGCCTCATTAAGAAATAGAAAATAAAGACTTTACTACACATGCATCTCTATTTTTTACTCAACCTTTTCAGCTTTTGTCATCAGACCACACTTTTTCTCTTCAAGCATCCGCCTCCTGGAGAGGATCCCGCTTCCCTATGCGAACCTACTTTACATCATATCCGATTCTACATGGCATGCGAGGCATCACCTTGAGGCTATGCATTGTACATGCCCTTAGCGCTTGCTTTTATGTGTGATGACGTCTTTTCCGTTTTTGCAAAGAATGTGTTGGTGGCATAGTTTTAAATAGCCGGCTATAGCTCCGCTATGGCCCGCTATAGCCTTTTTAGCAGGGTGTCGCTAAATGATCGCCTTCACAAATAGCCCGCTATAGCCGCTTTAGTCCGTTATAGCTGATTTGGAGGCTCGCCGCTATTTTTTATAGCCCGCTATTTAAAACATTGGTTGGTGATGTCTATGATAACATGTATTACTTTTTCGAAGAAGATAAGAAGGACAGTACAACAACATCTGCTTTGAATCTGAGGGACTGCACCTCACATTTCATGCTATACTAGTAGATACATTTTGTGGAGTGTCCACATGAGTAGCTCTATATTGCTTTAAATTACCCACTTCTGCCATCATATATTAGTATTATGTAACGTAAACTAATTTAAAGCAGGAGCATGACAGACCATACCAGCAGTACATAGTATGACAATATGCTCTACGATGAATGTAGTGAAACTAATTTGATGTCATAGATGTTAGTGTAATTTTTTATAAATTTGGTTAGATTTAAAGATGTTTGACTAAGAAGAAACATAGCTAGGTCTTCAAATATTTTGAAACGGATGGAGTACATCTACTTTATGCTGCCTCTGTTTTTATTTACTTTGCTTATTAACTTTGTCTTAAATCAAACTTTGATCAAGTTTATAGAATGAAACTATTAACATCCACCATACCAAATCAACATCATTAGAGAAATGAGGCACCCTGCCAGGCCAAAGCAAGAACGTGGGAGGGCTGCCCGAGCACTCTTTGAGCATCTCTAACACATTTCCTAATGCTTAATTCCTCAAACCACCTCCTCAAACTCATCTCATCAAATTTTGGGGAGTTAAAAAAATGTGCACCTGCCCCCACCCCCCAAAAGAAATTTAACTCTTGGACACGATTGGAAACCAGATTAAGACAACTAGTCCACAATTATACATAAACATGCCCATGTTGAACTTAAAAGTTCTCAAATTAAACTAACATACCACATAATTAACTTAAATAAGCAATTAAACATCTAAAAGGTACTCTAATCCACATCAGAGGAGATGTCAATGATGGACACCTTGCCCTTGCTTGAGACTGATGCCTCCACGTCTAGGGTGCCCTTCCACCATGACATGGGCTCATTGGTGGAGTTGTCGGAGCCAAGCATGTACGCGTTGTCGAGCTCGGCAAACAACTCCTTCCGTCCTCTGTCACTTGTCATGTCTATCACACAGTAGTAGTCATCCTAATATTTGGACGTGGCAGAGTCCTTGATCGCGAGGTGCTCATCGACCATGAGGAGATTAGCACAGATGGCGGCAAGAAGAGCAGTGGAGGCATGCTCCCGCCTTGATTTGCGCCCCATCTGCCACCTCCATATCCCGAGCTCCCACAGCTCGAGCTCACCCTTGCCATCGTCATCGTCCTCCTCCTCGGACGATGATGAGCTTGAATTGAACATCGAAGCCGAGTTTGCGGCCATTTGGGCGGAAATCTCGTCCTGGCATAGCCATGAAGTTGTGCCGGGACAATCAGTAGTCGTCATACCATGGCACTGATGTTGGGGAGCGAAGGGGTTGTCAATCCCTCCCGGGTAAAAAGATAGATAAATTGTAGTAGATTGGATAAATAGATCTCGCGGGAACGCGGGATAAAATAAATAATAATAAATTGCAGCAAGGTATTTTTTGGGTTTTTTAATAACAGATCTGAAAATAAAGGTAAATAAAAATAGACCTCGAAGGCAAATATGATAAAGGAAAGACCCGGGGGCCGTAGATTTCGCTAGTGACTTCTCTCGAGAAAAATAGCATATAGCGAGTAAACAAATTACTGTTGGGCAATTGATAGAACTTCAAATAATTATGACAATATCCAGGAAATGATCATTATATAGGCATCACGTCCAAGATTAGTAGACCGACTCCTGCCTGCATCTACTACTATTACTCCATACATCGACCACTATCCAGCATGCATCTAGTGTATTATGTTTATGGAAAAACAGAGTAATACAATAAAAATGATGACATGACGTAGACAAGATCTATTCATGTAGGAATAGACCCCATCTTGTTATCCTTAATAGCAATGATATATACGTGCCATGTCCCCCTCTGTCACTGGGATTGAGCACCGTAAGAACGAACCCATCACAAAGCACCTCTTCCCATGGAAAGAAAAACCGATCTAGTCGGCCTAACTAAAACAAAAATTTGAAGAAGAAATACCAGGCTATAAGCAATCATGCATATAAGAGATTAAAACTCAAATAAATTTCATGGATAAAATAGATCTGATAATAAACTCAAAGTTCCTTGGATCCCAACAACACACTGCAAAAAGAGTTATATCAAATAGATCTCCAAGAGACCATTGTATTGAGAATAACAAGAGAGAGAGGAAGCCATCTAGCTACTACCTACAGACATGTAGGTCGACAATGAACTACTCACGCATCATCGGAGAGGCGCCAATGAGGATGACGAACCCCTCCGTGATGGTGTCTAGATTGGATCTGTGATTTCTGCAACTTGCGGTGGCTGGAATTGTGTTTCGTCGACTCCCCTAGGGTTTTTGGATTTTGGGGGTATTTATAGAGCAAAGAGGCGGTGCGAGAGGCGGCCGAGGTGCCACAACCCACCAGGGCATGCTTGGGCCCCCAAGCGCACCCAGGTGGGTTGTGCTCCCCTCGGAGCCTCCCTCTAGTACTTCCTTGGCCCAACTTGTGTCTTCTGGTCCAAAAAAATCTCCAAAAAGTTTGGCTGCATTTGGACTCCCTTTAGTATTGATTTTCTATAAAGTAAAAAACAAGCAAAAAACAGCAACTGGCACTGGGCACTATGTCAATAGGTTAGTCCCCAAAAAGATATAAAGTTGCTATAAAATGATTGTAAAACATCCAGAAATGATAATATAACAACATGGAACAATAAAAAAATTATAGATACGTTGGAGACGTATCAACGTCTAGTGTTTGGGATGGAGGGGATGGCACATGCTGTTTATAGCTGAACAAGATGTGAAAGGCTGGTGCGGTGAACGAGGGGCCAAGGGTCGTCTCTTGAATGTCGTTGCCACCATGTTTGAGAGAGGATATATGGGTTTGGGGCATATGGGGGCTTGTCAAATTTGAGCAAGAGGGAGAGTTTTGAGCAGTAACACCTCAAGTTTTAAGGAGTAACACATCAAATTTTGAGGAGTTGAACCGTGTATTTTAACTACCCAAGCTTGAGGAGTAAGACTAGGTGTGTTTTAACTACCCAAAAGTTCGATTTTTAAGTAGTTAAAGGGTTTAGAGGGAAGGGCTAGAGATACTCTTACTTGTCAAGTGGGCATCTACTCAGTCCTCTATTTATAGCTAACAGTAAAGAGAGGATCATGCAGCTTAAGAATTATGCCCCATCTGATAGCTCGATATTTTCTAAGTATTATGAGAATACTACATTTTTAAAATGGCCATAGTTTTACTTATCGTGAGAAATTTGGTTACCATTAAAAACTGTAGTATTAATAATAGTACGTATTTTCTAAACCATGGTATTTCCTCTATGTTAAATAAAGAACACTGTCGCTTTTTAAAAACTGAGCAGTTGATACTATATTCTTCACTCGCCTGAATTTTATGAGATCAACACCTCCATTAGCTTGCAGCGAAAAACAAATAAAGCCACGTGGTGATTGGTGGATTGAGACCAGTATAAGAGGATGCGCAACTACGACAGGCCCCGAGCCATCCACCTACCTAGCCCAACAATGTTTTTAGGAGGCAAGATTACCCATTGCTTGTTATGTTCCAATTAGAAAAGACTTCGCGGTCTTATTACAAGCATGACCACACACAATAATAGAAAAGAAGAGGTACACTGGTGAAAGGATCGATATGGTTGACTAGAGGGGGGGTGTGAATAGGTAACTACCAAATTTTAGCTTTTCTTAACAAATTAGGTTTAGCAACAAATAGGTTGTCTAGATGTGCAACTAGGTGAACAACCTATATGATGCAACCAACAACAACAACAAGTGCAAGCAAAGGATACAACACAATAAAAGCTTGCACAAAGTAAAGGGAAGAGATAACCACAAGTGGAGCCGGTGGAGACGAGGATGTGTTATCGAAGTTCCTTCCCTTTGGGGAAAGTAAATCTTCGTTGGAGCGGCGTGGAGGCACAATGCTCCCCAAGAAGCCACTAGGGCCACCATATTCTCCTCACGCCCTCACACAATGCGAGATGTCGTGATTCCACTAGTGGTGCCCTTGAAGGCGGCGTCCGAACCTTTACAAACAAGGTTGGGGCAATCTCCACAACTTGATTGGAGGCTCCCAACGATACCACGGAGCTTCACCACAATGTATTGTGGCTCGGAGGTGACCTCAACCGTCTAGGGTGCTCAAACACCCAAGAGTAACAAGATCCGCAAGGGATTAGTGGGGGGAATCAAATTTCTCTTGGTGGAAGTGTAGACCTGGGCCTTCTCAACCAATCCCTATAAAATCAACAAGTTTGATTGGCTAGGGAGAGAGATCGGGTGAAAATGAGCTTTGGAGCAACAATGGAGCTTGGGGGGGCAAGAGGTGGGTCTCCTTGGAGAAGAAGACCTCCTTTTATAGTGGGGGAACCAATCCAACCATTATCCCCTCCCCAGCCCGCACAAAGCGGTACTACCACAGAGGGGAGCGGTACTACCGTGAAGACAGAGAGCAGGGGCCTCGAAGGGGAAAGGGGGAAGGGGCACGAGAGCGAGGGCCCGGGCGGCACTAGCAGCGGTGGTAGGAGCGGCACTACTGCTCGAGAGAGGTACTACCGCAACTACTACCGCTCCTACTGCCACACAACCCGATACGAGAAGCGACGCTCTCGAATCGAGGCGGTAATAGCATGTCAGGAAAGTGGTACTACTGCCGAGAGCCCCAGGTGGTACTACCGCTGATGAACAACGATACTGCCGCCTGTGGCTCTAGGCGGTACTGTCGCTCGGCGTCGTGGTACTACCGCTGGATCACTATCAAGCCCACTTTCGAGACAACGAAGGATCCCCCAAAGATGCGGGAAAGATCTGGGGGTGAAAAGGGGACGTGTACGTGTTGATTCCACCCTAACCTTTCCGATACGGACCCCCTCTTGATAGTACGGTGTTTCCTACGACTCAAGTCCACCAAAACTGAAACAAAGGAAACACACCGTCTTCTCCTTAAACACCGAGGGGAAATGAATCATCTTGTGCCAATGAATAAATATATGAAATCTCAATGCACACGATTAGTCCGCAAAAGCATAGTCATCAATCACCAAAACCACTTAGAGAGATACATGACTAACAATCTCCCCCTTTTTGGTGGATTGGTGACAACACGGGATTTGCAAGGAGATAAATAAGGAAATAAGCAAACCCAGAAACTACAAAATATAGACGGGATCCCCCTAGATGTGTGCACTTAATTAGGAGTGTATTTGGAATGCAAAGTACACACATTAGGATCAACACTCCCCCTATATTTTATAGCTTGATAACACTAGCATCTAAAATAAGAGACATATAAGCTAGGATGCAAGGAGTAGTCAGTGAGCATAATATAAACGTAAGTTAAGCATGCGTATCACAAACTACCAAGGTACTGGACATGCATTAGATAAGCATAAGAAAGGATAGCATATGTCTCACACCATAAGTCGAGGGTAACCAGGTCTCACAGACACAAACCAAACCAAAGCAAATGACAACAAGACACGAGACACAAGAGTTTGCGAGAGAGAAAGGCACGGCAAACGAAAACACGCTCGCAACTCGACAAATCCCTAAACTATCTCCCCCTTTGGCATCGAGACACCAAAAGGGCAAAGAGTGCTTCTACGAACACAAGTGATAGCAAAGCCAATGATCTCCATCATCACATCCCCGTGTGATCGCCCGCGCCTCCGTCATCGATAGAAGGTTGCTCAGTGTATGAATTTGTCCATGGGCAGTGCTGAGAGACGCACTCCTCCTTGTAAGTGACCTCGTCCTCTGATCCACTAGCAATCTCTGCACCCAGGCGGCGCATAAGAACCTTGTGACGGCTGCGAGACTCCTTCGCAGACACATGGGCCATATACTGCTGTGAGACTCCATGCAGAAAAGCTTCTTCATCTTGCGCTTGAGCTTCTATGCCCATGAGGGCTCCACACCAGAGGGCTCATAGTCCTAATCATCCTCAGCCTCAGCCTCAACTTCGTCAGCACCTGACAGAATCCCAGACTCTGTACTAGGATTGCCCCAGTGCTCCTTCTATCTCAGACACTTAACCTCGTGAGAGATCACTTCACCGGTCTCCAACAAGACTCCAGGATAAGTGTGCGCCCATGCCTTCTCAATGAGCAACATCAGATAGGGGGCGTAGATGGGGCACTTGCGCTCGGTGATGGCAGAGAGGAGCTCTGGCCACATGACATGAGAGATATCCAAGGCCTCCCCTGAGTTGTTGTCCTTCTCATGCTGAAAAACAGTAACATATCCACAAGGTACGAATGGACCATATCCAAGTTCCTAATGCGAGAAAGTAGAGTCTATCTGAAGATGCAATGAAGGATGTCCAGAAACAGAAACAGCTCATAGGTCTTCTTCTCTGTCACAACGTGAATATTCATAGTGTTGTAGGGCCAAAGAGCTTGCTTGTGAGTAGAAGTTTCATTCTTGTGAGGACGAAAGCCAACCGGGTTGTCAAGTCCTTGGTCTTCAACACCCAACAGTTCTATGAACGCCTTCCATTTGACTAAGAGAAGTCTGCCACTTTTCATCCAAGTCAAAGTCCTTTCCTCATCAGTGCCAAGGTAGACCATGGCATAAAACTGAGCCACCATCTCTGCAAAATCCTTGTTGAACTCCATGAGCTTGAGAATATTCAACTAAGCACATATATCCAGTGCCTCGCCAAAGTAGGCACGATCCGTCGCCATATGCGCAGTGTCGATGGAGCGCACATCAACATAGAGACATCAACATAGAGGTTCTTCTTTGCCTTGAGCACATCAAAGAAGACAGAGAACTGAAACCGGTTCCAGAAAGGATGATTAACAAGAGTTGGATCTTGATCTTGAGCATACGAGTTGCAGCGACGAGCAACACAGAATTCCTTAGCAGTCATCTCTGTCACAGACTTGGGCTTCGTCTTAGGCTTCTTAGCAACGCTCTTGGAGGGCGGCTTGGGCTGAGTTGGAGGAGCACTTGAAGAAGCAGCCGCTGTCTCAGGAGTGCGATAGTGATTTGATCCTCCAGGACACCCAGGGTTGACACGACAGACAGGGTGCTCCGAAGGGCAATCACCTGGAACCACACACACACACACCGGCAAGGAAAGCCAACAAAACAAGCAAAAGCCAGCAGAAAAAGCAACAAAGATCAACATTTGGTAAGAACAAAATGGAGACTGGCATCCCCAACAGTAGTGCCGCTACTTGACAGCGGTAGTACTGCCTATCGCCTTCAAGCGATAGTACCGCTTGGGGCAGAGGACGACGGTTTGCCTACAGCCACGGCCAAATCCGATACTACCGGGGGTGCCAAATTCGAAAATGCTCCTACCAAACATCAATCCAACTAGTCTAGCAGCCTTCAACAACCTACTCAAGCCTCGATTTGGCAAAAAATCGATGAATGCAAAGTCTATTGCCCCTAAAGCCTAGATCTGAAAACTAGAAGCAAAGAGAGGAAGAACGGGGGCAATATCAGCATCCATGGCAAGAGGAATGGGTGGGGATCGATTCCATCGGAGGAAGGGGTGGGGATCGATTCCATCTCTTTTCTTTTGCATATCGCATAATTCCAAGAATGTGTTTAGATGGGACGCGGCATCCTCATTAGGTGTACCGGAAAATTGATCTTTCATAACAAGATTCAGCAAAGCAGTATTAATATCACAAGACTCCGCAGTAGTGGCGGGAGGAGCAATCAGAGTGCCAATAAAATTACTGTTGTTGGTATTTGATAAATCACACAACTTGGTGTTCTCTTGAGTCATTGTGACTACGCAACAAGATTCCACTCAAAAACATATCCGGCAAGAAAACGGCGAACGAAAAAGAGGGCGAATAAAACGGCAAATTTTTGTGAAGTGGGAAGAGAAAAACGAGAGGCAAATGGCAAATAATGTAAATTGCGAGGAGATGGGATTTATGATTAGGAACCTGGTAGATGTTGATGATCCTCCCCGGCAATGGCACCATAAATTCCTTTTGATGTTTGCTAGACTATGTCGGTATTTCCCCAAAGAGGAAGGGGTGATGCAGCACTGCGACGGTAGGTATTTCCAGTGATGAGATCAAGGTTACCGAACCAGTAGGAGAACCAAGCAACAATATGTAAATGGCACCTACACACAAATAACAAATACTCGCAACCCGGCGTGTTAAAGGGGTTGTCAATCCCTTTCGGGCAACGACGCCAGAAATTGGCAAACAGACATGAATAAATTGTAGTAGATTGATAGATCAAATGCCAAATAAAATAAATAAGAATAAATTGCAGCAAGGTATTTTTATGTTTTTATTTTAGTAGATCTGAAAGTAAAAGGCAAATAAAATAGATCGCAAAGGCAAATAATATGAGAAAGGGACCCGAGGGCCGTAGGTTTCACTAGTGGCTTCTCTCGAGAAAAATAGCAAACGGTGAGTAAACAAATTACTGTTGGGCAATTGATAGAACTTCAAATAATCATGATGATATCTAGGCAATGATCATTATATAGGCATCACGTCCAATATTAGTAGACTGACTCTTGCCTGCATCTACTACTATTACTCCACACATCGACCGCCATCCAGCATGCATCTAGTGTATTAAGTTCATGGAGAAACAGAGTAATGCAATAAGAATGTTGACATGATGTAGACAAGATCTATTTATGTAGAAATAGACCCCATCATTTTATCCTTAGTAGCAGCGATACATACGTGTCGGTTCCCCTTCTGTCACTGGGATCAAGCACCGTAAGATCAAACCCACTACAAAGCACCTCTTCTCATTGCAAGATAAATAGATCAAGTTGGCCAAATAAAACCCAAATATTGGAGAAGAAATACGAGGCTATAAGCAATCATGCGTATAAGAGATCAAAGAAACTCAAATAACTTTCATGGATAAAAAGATAGATCTGATCATAAACTCAAAGTTCATCCGATCCCAACAAACACACCGCAAAAGGAGTTACATTATATGGATCTCCAAGAGACCATTGTATTGAGAATCAAACAAGAGAGAGGAAGCCATCTAGGTACTAACTACGGACCCGAAGGTCTACAAGGAACTACTCACGCATCATCGGAGAGGCACCAATGGAAGTGGTGAACCCCTCTGTGATGGTGTCTAGATTGGATCTGGTGGTTCTAGACTCTGCGACGGCTATAATTGATTTTCGTCGACTCCCCTAGGGTTTTTGGAATATTAGGGTATTTATAGAGTAAAGAGGTGGTCTGGGGGGGCACCCGAGGTGGGCACAACCCACCAGGGCGCGTCTGGGCCTCCAGGCACGCCCTAGTGGGTTGTGCTCCCCTCGGAGCACCCCCCCCCCCCTCCAGGCTCTTCGCTGGCCCACCGGATGTCTTCTAGTCCAAAAAAATCCACAAAAAGTTTTGCTATGTTTGGACTCCGTTTGGTATTGATTTCCTGCGATGTAAAAAACATCCAAAAACAGCAACTGACACTTGGCACTATGTCAATAGGTTAGTACCAAAAAATGGTATAAAATGATTATAAAACATCCAAGAATGATAATATAACAACATGGAACAATCCAAAATTATAGATACGTTGAAGATGTATCAACACTCTCAAATCAAGGCGGTAATAGTACGGCACGGAAGCGGTACTACTGCCGAGAGCCCCGGGCGGTACTACCGCTGATGAAAGTGTGGTACTGTCGCCTGTGGCTTTGGGCGGTACTGTCGCTTGGCGCCACAGTACTACCGCTGGATCACTATCAAGCCCACTTCCGAGACAATGAAGGATCCTCCAAAGATGCGGGAAAGATTTAGGGGTGCAAAGGGGACGTGTAGGTGTTGATTCCACGCTAACCTTTCCGATACGGACCCCCTCTTGATAGTACGGTGTTTCCTATGACTCAAGCCCACCAAAACTGAAACGAAGGAACACACCGTCTTCTACTTAAACACCGAGGGGAAATGAATCATCTCATGCCAATGAATAAATATCTGAAAGCTCAATGCACACGATTAGTCTGCAAAAGCATTGTCATCAATCACCAAAACTACTTAGAGAAAGACATGCCCTAACAACCGGAAAGAGGGCTTGCTTGCTAACTTTGCGTTTGGCATAAAGATCCAGCATCACTAGTCTTCATCTAACCAGTCGAACATGGATTATATGGTTATCTCTCTTGTTAAAGTCTTCATCCCTACCTTTGGAGTGGAGGTGAGGAAGCCTCAAAGGAGGGAGAACCACGACACTAGAATAAAGGAGATCGATGGTGAGAGAATCTAAGGTCTAACCACTTGGCCTCAAACTAGGAAGTGAACCACTTCTTCCAACAAGCATCGGACATGGCAACCTCCGCTCCATGTGACACCCCTCATCCACATTAGGCTCGTTGAATAGGACAATGTGGTATCCACTCTTATTAAATTTCTCTGCTAGCACTCCATGGGAACAAAGCATCGAAGGAGGGAGTACTGCGGCAAGATAATGAGTACTTTGTCTTTGGAGGAAAATGTCAAGTAGAAAAAGAGAAAGCCGAAGAAAGCTATCCAGCGGAGACAACACACCAATATAGAGAACATAAATGTAGGACAAAGCAGCAAGACAACAACATGGGTTGTGGTAAGAAATGTCGAAGCCATCTAATAGTGAACATGCAAGAGGAGGGATGATGTGGGCACCGAAAAGGAGGAAGGTGCCACAAATAGAGGGCGAGGAATAAAAGGAGGTCGGGCAATCCTCTATGGCATCTCCTCTCAGATGACAACTCTCAGTAGCAATCTCATACACCATTATAACCCCTCGCACGAGGTATCTCTCCACTATGAATAATTAAAGCAAGCAGGATGTAGGGTATCACTCTACAGAGAGCCGAACCTGGATAAACCCTCTATGTGAGCCCTGATCTAAGACTTGCAGCTACGTTTGGACCCCCTATCGAGGGATCTGACGGTATTTTGCACCGTCAGTTGGTGTGCCAGACACGGGCTGCGTCGGCTGGAGACCGATCTCAGATTGGATCCATTTTTAGGAAGTTAAGTTTTAAGGGTTTGGCTAAGAACCATTTTTAGTGAACTCCTTAAATACAAGAAGTTAAGGTATAAAGGGTTGTTTAAAGGGCTAAATTAGAAGGGACTAGTTAGAAATGTTGTTATGTGCATAGGCCTCAACTCACGCCCAATCTAGTTAAAAAAACTCACACCAAACGTCATGGCTGACACAAACACCACACGAGAACTTAGACGACACTGAAGGTGAATTCCCTATTGGACGCTCAATGCGTCCAATTGCCGGGGCTTCGAACATGGATCAGACCTGAGCGCGTGATATGGGCTGATAGACTTTGAGCATATTGCACAGTGAAAGGCAACCAGTTTTGGGAATTTTTTAGAAGGTTTCTGAACTGTTTTTTCTTTACTGGTTTTCTTTTTTTTACTTTTTATTACTTTTCTTCTCTTTCCTTTTTAGTTTCCCTTTTTCAAAAAATATCGGTGTTTTATGAAAATCTTCTAAAATTTCAAAACATAATCATATTTTAAAAAAATTATTCAAATTTTCAAATAACATGTTTTTGAAATTTTGTTTAAAAATTCAAACAATCTTTGCATTTTCAAAAAATACCAAGATATTATAAAAAAATGTTACTCCGTCCTATCTGAATTAATTGACGCAGCCACAGTAGTAGTGTTTTTGAAATTATCAATGTTGTGTCAATTAATTTGGATCAGAGGGAGTAGTGTCTTTTTTAAATTGTTCAGAATATCAAACAATGCTTTTAAAAAAATCTCAATCTCAAAAAGCATTCACCTTTTAAAAAAGTGTTTCAAATAACATTCTGGAATTTCAAATAATGTTTGTATTCTCAAAAAATATTGTTCATAAATCCATTTTTTTATAAAAATAAAGATAAAAATAACCTAAAAAGGGCCGACCGTGTCCGGGCCGCTATAATGCAAAACCACGCTACAGTAAGAAACTCGCTACAGCGTCGTCCACTGAGGGCATGTACAATGCATAGCCTCAAGGTGATGCCTCACATGCCATGCAGGATCGGATATGATGTAAAATAGGTTCGGATAAGGAAGCGGGATCCTCTTCAGGAGGCGTGTGCTTGAAGAGAAAAAGTATGGTCCGATGACAAAAGTTAAAAAGGTTAGAGTAAAAAGTAGAGATGCATGTGTACTAAAGTCTTTATTTTCTATTTCTTAATGAAGCCCACTAATAGTAGCTTGCATTGGGGAGACAAAATAGATGTAGGTGCCTCAAATTACTTTTTGTCATGGGGCATATATAACCATATGCCACCATTGTACATGCCCTAATGGGCCAACCCAGTCGGGCTAGCCTGTGTGCATCGCTGCCGCTGTTTGCCACATGAGCTCCCAATGAAAGGCGCTGGGCTCCAGATCCACGGGACCTAGTGCCCTCAGGCGAGCCGCACTCCGTCGCAGCCGTGGACGCGTCTCCACGGCGGCCCCTAAGGCAGATCGCCGGCGCGTGACGCGCTGGAACGACGAGGAGGAAGAGATGGGCGGCGGCAGCGGTGAGGGGGTTGGCCTGACGACGGGGAGGATTTTTTGTGGTGGCGCCGTGTTGCCTCTGGAGTCCCCTGGGGCAACCCGGGAGGCCTGTGGTAGTCCAGCACAACTATCAGCGGAATCCCATCGGTGTGCGAGATGATGGTGGTGGACTTCATGGTTAAGCGGTTAGATGTGTGGACGACGAATCAGCAGGGCCGAGCTCTGATAAGCCATCCGTTTACTATAGTTTTTCAGTACTACTCCCTCCGTTCCAAATTACTCATCACGGAAACGGATGTATCTAGAACTAAAATACATCTATATACATCCATACCTACCACAAGTAATTCGGAACGGAGGGAGTACTGTATTACTTCCTCCTTTCCAGTTTATAGGGCTTATCTCAAAATTTTAGTTTTTCCATTTTATAAGGCTCAATTTGGTCGTTCCCCATCACATGCTCAGACTTCAAGGTGCATTAAATCATTGCATGCAAGTATTAAGAGAAAACTGACCAATGCATACACTTTATGCATGCATGCATTGCAATTAATGCATTCGTAAACATAATTTTTTTGAGGAAAATAAAAGCATTAATTGGGTGCTTTTGCAAACTACAAAAAATATTCCACCACTCATCATCTACCTTGGTTGATGAGATTTTTGAATTGAGCCTTATAAACCGGAAAGGAGGGAGTACTTTAGTTATTGCAATACTTATCAAACGTAGCCTTACTTTTGATTCAAAGGAGTTTTCAAATAGCATTGCACAATCTACTTGCTGGTTTATACCGGTATCATTTGCTCTCACACTAAGTATACGTGGGTACAAGCTGCAATATACTAACATGGCGTCACTCTACTTATTATTGCTTAGATTACTCCATTTCGGAGTATTGCTGCAACAGACGTCGATGGCGCTAGAGAAGAAGTACTTGATATTGTTCAGAAAAACATTGACCAGAATATCATTTATTTTGATGGCTGGAGTGGTTTTGGGGCAGCGGCAGTGCTTAGATCCATAGCACAAGCAGTTCCAGCAATGAAAGCTCCTCCCCCAGAATTACAGTTTGGTAGAACAATTTACATAGATTGTTCGACCTGGATAAGCAAAAGGGTGATGCAGAGAAGAATTGCAGAGCAGCTAAAACTTGACCGTGCCACCATGGCCTTGTTTGACAAGCAGGATGAGGAGGATGACATCGATGGGGTGGACCAAGGCTCCAGGGATGTGATATGGAAGGTTGCTGCAATAATTGACCAAACCCTGAGAGAAAGTAGATTTCTGATGATTTTTCTTAATGGAAGTGACGAGGAGGTTTTCTTAAGCCAGTTTGGTATTCCAGAATATCACTGCATAATAATATGGGCTTTTAGAAGATGTCTTTTTACCATTCATGACCCCAGCAAGATACTAGATAAGTCAAGATATGTACGTCTTTTCATTACCTGCAACTACTGGGCCATCAATTTGACAAGTTCACAGATTTATGCAGTGTTTCGTGAAGAGACTGATAGCATAGTTGCATGCTACCCATGTATGTGGGACATCGACCCAACAGTGGTTACAGTTTGTTGTCTCTACAGATTACTAATGCAGCACATTTTCCAGAGCAAGACTATATTTGCTTGGACTTCAGCTCATGCTCCCAAGTATTGGATGTGTGATGGCATCATTCAAGGGAGTAGAGCAAAGGAGATAAGTAATGTGTTGCAGAAAGAAATAAGTTTTTCTGAGTGTGATGCCTATAGACACAAGGTGGTGTGTGACAAATTCAAGGAAGATCCGAAGAATCCTTTAGTGGTGGTTACAGATGACAATATGCCTTTCAGAAAGGGGTCTCCCCGTTGGGTTTCCATCACCTTGAAATACAAGAAACTACAGGAGGATACAAAAACTCTACTGGCAAGGGCATCATCCATCTTCATACAATTTCAAGAAACTAATAGCTCGTCTGGATTACCAAATGGCTTGTTTCAAGGTTGCAACAACCTTGCAGTGCTTACTCTGTCTTATTGTTCCTTCAGTTTTGCATCACCTCCTTTCCTCCACTGTGAAAAATTAAGATTCCTTGGATTAGACCACTGCACAGATCTCAATAAGACTAAGCTTGAAGAACAGAACTGCATCACCAATTGGACATGTCTGCATAGCCTGTGTGTGCTTGACCTACACTACACATGTTGGGAAGAGATTTTATCGGAGGAAAAGGTGGATCTTATGGCCAACATATTGGAGCTAAACATAGAGGGAGTCAGGGGTTGGCAGTACACGAACAAATTACAGAAAAGGCTGCCTTACCTTCAAAGGCTCCGAATTATCAAACCTCCATGTCAAGCCAACAAGACATCAATGGACATCAACGAGTCATTTAGAGACAAGACAAAGCTAGAAATACTTGATTTTTCTGGTAACAGTGACATGGAAAACCTACCAACAAGCCTGTCAATGGCAAGAAAACTTGAGGCGCTTGTTCTTGATGGTTGTTGTGGGCTAGAAAATGTTGTGCTGGCTAACTCCTCTCTGAGGTCATTCAGTTTTGATGCTTATGGAGCAGCATCCCAATGGACATCAGCCACTGAGCTACTAGCTCCAGAAAGTTCTCGCCCAAAGTGTTCATCTGCTAATGTAGATAAGAAGGATGTCAAAACCTCCAAGATATCCCTGGAAGGGTGCGCACAGTTGGAAAATTTGTTTTTGCGTGAGCTACCCAATCTAGTGGAGCTAGACCTTTCAGGATGTGTAATCAAGGTATTTGACTTCAAAACTATGGTGGTGGATGTTCCAAATCTCAAAAGACTCTTTCTATTGGGTTGTGAGCACCTTTGTTCAATAAGGTGGGGCTCATTTGCAGATGTGCAAGCACAGAAGCTGGAGTTGCTCTGTATAGACACACGGCCATGTCTTGGGAAGGTACTTCGGCCATCAATTGTGCAGCATAAATTCCGGTTGCAAGTCCATGCTATTATTGCGGATGCTAGGTTTGCTCGGTCATTGGCATCTCTGATACTTGGTACACTGCCAATGGCCGGTGCTTACTGTTTTAATATCAGCATCACCTCTCCAAGTGTCTCTGCGGGGGTTGCTCAACCTGAAGAACCCAACAGTGGAAATATTGTTGTAGCGGCAGCGGCACCCTATGGTGATATCTGCAATGAGGTTGGCCCGGTGTGGGACTTCCCACAGCCTCCAACATCACAGTTGGACCGTCATATTGAGATTGGTGATGGGAGCTGTGGTGTGGAGAGTGAATTGCAATTGCATAGATATTATTCGTTACCTTCTGTGATGAGAGAGTTTGCCCAGTCCTTGCATGTGCATGATTCTTCTATTAGAGGCCATGCCATGCCTGCAGGTTCTATGGAGCGCCTTAGGTGGTGCCGAGTGGAGAGGTGCCCCAACTTGGACACTGTCTTTCCTCGTGGTGGATATGCCTATGAAATGGTAGGTTGCCCTTATCTGGAGATCATCTGGGCATCACATCTCTTGATGGGCCGTTGCATTTGGATGAAAGGCTCCAGCTATGGTTACGACTTCACAAGTCTGCAACATCTGCACCTTCATTCATGCCCAAGCCTGGAGTACGCGCTTCCAGTATGCAAGGGTAGCTCCTTCCCCAGCTTGAAGACCCTCTACATCATCCGCTGCGGCGGCCTCGTGCACGTATTTGTGCAAACCAGCAAGGAGCATCCTCCTAGCAGCAGCGTCGAGTTCCCGAAGCTGACCACGATCCACCTGCACGACCTGCCGTCGCTGCAGCAGGTATGCGAGGCCGCCGAGACACAGGCGCCCGCACTGGAGAGCACAAGGATCAGGGGATGCTGGAGCTTGTGCCGGCTGCCGGCCTTGATGGGCCGCGAGCCAGGCATGAGGAGGCCGGCGGTGGAGATAGAGAAGGACGTGTGGGACGCTCTGGAGTGGGGCGGCGTGGACTCGGGGCACCACCCTTCCCTCTACGAGGCGCCCGTGCAGTCGCGGCACTACAAGAGGCCCATGCCCAGGGGCACCGTTCTCAGGTATACACCTCGTAAGTAGACACGTTATTATTATTATTGTTGTTATTATTATCACAGTATACATCATCATATAGGCGTAGTCACTGCATCTGTTGTTGTATCATTAACATTGTAGCTAACTAATTGGTTTGCTTGGCAATCTGCCAGGTGAAAATCGTCCTGAACTATGCATCTGCTGCTGGTGGTGGTGGTTATGTCATCAGAAGCAAAGGTATGGAGCTTGAGGCTGGTTCCTGCCGTGACGGCCGGCCGACGTTTGCTGTGTGTTTTGCCTTTGAAATAAGAAAGACAGCCGACCGACATGGCTTGGTTGCTTCCTGCGTGCTGGCCTGCCCGTGGTCGAGGTGCGACCGCCGGCAGCGTATCTCTGTGTGTGTGTTTGGTTTGTGTGGCTTCAGCTCCATAGGTGTTTGTCTGTTCGTCTGTCTCCCGGCCCGTTTTGAGCCGGAGCAGAGTAGCAGCTGATACTACTTGTAATAAAAAGCAGCGTGGCTGCTCGTGTTGTGTGAATTGATTTGATTGCTGCTCGCTCATGCGAGCGGGAGTAGAGTGCTTGCTACCTACTCCCTCCGTCCGAAAATAGTTGTCATCAAAATAAACAAAAATGAATGTATCTAGAACTAAGATACATCTAGATACATCCCCTTTTATTCATTTTGATGACAAGTATTTCCGGACGGAGGGAGTATATATATATGAAAAACTGAGGCCGGTTCCTCCGTGCGAATGCTTAATTATCCATGACTTTGGTGTTGACGTCCTATGTCTCATATTTATAAAATGTTGACCAAGCATTTGATTTTTTAATGTGCATAGAAAAAAATGTTATCGCGTATATGCAAAATGTATACAAAATTTGATCAGGTAATAAAAAAATGGTAATCAAGCATTTGATTTTTTTGGAACTAGTATTTGAAAAATGTTGATGAAGCATTTGAAAAATGCTAAATGTGTATAGAAAAAATGTTGACCATGTATTATAAAAGTGATGATATTTTTTATCTTGCAGATAAAAATGTTAATCAAGCATTTGAAAAAATGTTGAATAAGTATTTGAAAAATGTTGATAAAGCATTTGAAAATGTTAAATGTGTATAGAAAAAATGTTGACCATGTATTAAAAAATGATTACTTTTTTATATTGCAGATAAAAATATTAATCAAGCATTTAAAAAGTTCATCAAACTCATTCTTTGTTCATCAATTTAAAAAAAGATCATCCAATTCAACATTTTATTAATGAATTGAAAATTTATTCATCCATTTTTGTAAAGTTCTTAAATACCTACTTAGTTTATCATGTTGGAAAAATTCATGATTATTAAAAAATGCTTATAAAACTTGTTCATAAAAATTGTTAATTAAAATTCAAACAATGTTCATTCTTTTGCAATTCCTACATTTTAAATTCAAGTGTTAAAAGCGAATTATTTTAACATAGAACAAAAAAAACCATAATAAAAAGGAAAACTGAAAACGAAAAAATACAGCGGTCCTCCAGCCATGGCGCGCACGAATCCTAGTGGGGCGCTCGTATATCTCGCTTCAAGCGAGACAGGGGGGTGCGCTCGCTTTGGGCGAGGCCCAGACGGCCGGCCCAGCAACGCGGGAGCCACAGCCTGTTTACTGTTCTCATTTTTTGTTAATTTTTTTACTTTTCTTTATACTTTAAAATATTCAACATATCTGTACATGTATATATTCCAAAAAAAACTCTCCAAGAACACATTTTAGAAAATGTTAAATAAGTACTAAAAAATGATGAACAAGTGTTTGAAAATGTTGAATAAGTATTAAGAATGTTTAACAAGTATTTGAAAATTTTGAATAGGTATTAGAAATGTTCGTAGTGTATGAAAATGGTGAAAAAGAATCTGAAAATTGTTGAAAAGTTATTTGAAAATATTGAAATAAGTATTAAAAATGTTGAAAAAATACTTGAAAAAATATTTGAATTTTTTTAATAGATATTAAGCAATGTTGAATGAGTATATGAAAAATGTTGAACAAGTATTTGAAAATCTTGAATATGTATTCAAAATGTTGAACAAGTATTTGAAGAAAATGTTGATAAATATTTAAATGTTGAACAAGTATGTAAAATATGTTGACATAGCGTTCGAACAATGTTTAACGTGTATACAAAAATTGTTGATCACTTGTTAGAAAAAAATATTTTGACATGTACGAAAAAAGAAAAGAAAATGAAAAAACATTGAAAACCAAAGAAACAATCAAAAAAGGAATTAGAAAAACAAGAAAACTGAGAAGAAGAAAGAAAAAGAACAAAAAAAGTGGAAAAGGAAAAAAATGCATAACACAGAAGAATATGGAGAAAGAAAAGAAAAGAAAAAGTGAAAAAGAAAAGGAGGAAAACCTGAAAAACAAGTGAAAACCGGCTCTTTATGCCTCATGTAGGGCGCGCCCAGCTACTTTAACACCAAAACGGCATGAGCCTAGTGGCTAGGAGCTCGGGACTGCATCCTAGCATCTCCCATTTATGTCTGTCTTTTTATGAATGTGCGCCCGTAACGGGTGCGCACCGCACCATATAGGAGGCCTTAGCTAGCGCTATTGGCGCTTGCACCCGACGTCGAGAGGGCCGGCCCAGTAACATGCAAGTGTCAAATAAAAGAAATAGATAGTGGCATGAAAGTAGTGGGAATCAAACATGGGACGCCAATCCTTACGGCATGGTATGACAACAACTAGAACGAGCTCATTTAGTTGTTTACTAACGGGAAAATATGTGCTATTTGACCAATATAAATTGCTTAATAAAGAAAAACTAAATTACTGAAGGAATTCATAAAAATTGAAACAACCACAAATTTGAATAAGGTTCGTACAAATTGAGAAAAATGCCGAATTTCAGAAGTATTCACGAATTTGAAAAGGTACGTACAAAATTGTAAAATGTTCACAAATTTCAAATAAGTTCATGAATTTAGAAAAAGTTCATCGATTTTAAAAAAGAAAGTTCATTTAATTTGGGATAAAGTTCATCAACATTCCTAAAAGTTCTAAAATTGGCAAAAAAAATAATCAATTTTGAATCTATGCACAAAATGCATAAACATTTTTAGAATGTCACAGACATATTTTTGTAATGGGTGAATTTTGTTGGAATGTATGAAACTTGTTTGTTAATAAACACACATATTTTTACAATTTATAGCTTTAATCAAATTTTCACGTACATATTTTTTAATGTGCCAAGTTAAATATTTTTAAATGTCACAAAAAAAATTTCTATCATTATTTTTATAAAATTGCAATGACAAAGAACATTACAATACGTTAACATTTTTGGAACATTCGTGGTGAACATTTCAGGAAAATAAGTCAGTAACTCTTTGGAACATATAACATCATAATATTTTTAAAATAAATACGAACGAAAAAAGGACAAAAACTGGTGCTCGTGTACCTGCATGAATATGGACCAGCCCATTTATGGCGTCCTTGACGTGAGAGGTGCTTGTGGCTCGCTGCAGGCGAGACACAGACGCTCC
This sequence comes from Triticum aestivum, assembly GCF_018294505.1. NCBI lineage: Eukaryota > Viridiplantae > Streptophyta > Magnoliopsida > Poales > Poaceae > Triticum > Triticum aestivum. The sequence continues at coordinate 40,214,149 of NC_057809.1, forward strand.
ACAGGCCAAGCGCTTCGATGGGGTTATCCTTGCCGAGTGCACGTCGCCTAAAGAGAAAACCATGGAAAATGTCAGATTGCTTACTTTAGAAAAAAATAAACTGGAAATGGTTTCTAGAGAAAGATCGGCTTGAATTTTTGGGACATGGTAGGTACACCCATTTTAGGAAAAACATTTTTAAAAAAGACTAGAAAAGTCAATATTTTTGAAACTTTTTCGTAGCAAACATGTTGTAGCGTTATACATGTGTGTAAAGTTTCGGGACAAAATGCATTATGTGGAAATCCTAGCAAAAAAAAAACATTGCGGGCACGAAAGTGATGCATAGTAACTTTTATATTGTATCATTTTTTTATTCACACAGGATACGATGTAGGTCATTTCGTTGTGAAATTATACGCACATGCATAACACTAGAATTTTTTTGTTCCAATAAGCTTCCAAATAATTTACCTTTTTTTCTAAAAAGAACGAAATCGGGTCCACGTGCACCCATCTCCATCGTTGTATTTTCGGAGAAAGATAAACTAATTTATAGTGAATAAGAATAGTGCAACTTCACAATGCGGTCTTTATGATGATAGTATGTTTCTATACATTTTTTACGACGATAATGAATAGTGCATTATCTTACAAAAAAAGATAATGAATAGTGCATTTTTATATGATGCCTTTTCTCCCCACATGACTAACATTCATGTTTTTTCTGCGGGGGGCTAACATTCATGTCTGTGAATATTCAAAGTGAATAAGACGATCCCTAAAGGACCATCTCTGTCTTAGGTTCACAACGTCAGTGGTAAAATATAGAGAGAGTATAGCATGAATGCTATCATCTACATTTCACATTCACGTAGGATGGGGAATTAATCATGATATGTGTAAACTAGGAATTCGTATCTCTGTGTCAAAATGTCATACGTTTTTTGACACCACGAAGACAGAGGGAGTACCTTGCAATGCATTGTCACCGAACACAACCATGCAGTGGCGGAGCCAGCAAAATAGAATGAGGAGGGCCGAGTATTGTTAAACCTTGTTGGGGTGGGCCAATCCATCAAAAACACCCATTTTTAGCAAAAAATCACTGCTACTATTCATATATTAGGCCTAAATCACATATGTTAGGGGGGGCCAGGGCCCTGGCTGGCACCCCCCTGTCTCCGCCACTGCAACCATGCACATCTGTGATGGAAGTACTAGAGTAGAAGAGAAGCAGCGACGAAGTAAAACCACTACACCAAAGGTAGATCGAAGTTAGTGGTGTGACAGCGAGCTTGGTTCGAAAGCTATTGCTGGGACCATAGTCCATAGGTGAAGTGAACACATGGTCGAAAAAGTGACAAGAGGCGTTCAGTTGGGGTCTGCCGCGGCAGGCAGCCGCGCATCCGGTCCCAACCACATGCCACGGCCGAACCATCCAATCCAATCCATCCACCAGACAGGTGTGAGCAGTACGTACAAACACGGCTACACCAACTATGTACACCACGCAGCTCAAAACAAGAAAAACATGTACACCGCATACACCGACGACGTCGATCACTTTCACTTCTCATTTTACTGCTAACTTTACCGGGGTAAATACCCCTCCACTTTTTCTTTTTCTTTTTGCCAGTAAGGCTCGACTAACTAAAATAAATCAAAAATATTTTAGTGGTGTAATATTTCCACAATCCGTGTCACGCTAACAGATTAAAGTTCAACTAAAAAATTAAAGTTAGCTTACATGTGAGCATTTTCATTTGTGCACCGGGAGAGAAATGCAGGACGGCATAACACGTTGGCCTATGTGAAAAACCCACGAACTATAGCATGCTTTTCGAAAAGATACTCTTTTGATTTTGTAGAAATCAGAAAAAATAAATGCAAAGTTTGCGACCAAAGGTCCATATGAAAATTGAAATGTTACGTTGCCCCGCCGATCCGAATCTTCTCTAGGTGATCCACGGAGGCAAGATTTATCTAGTTTGTCGAGGCGGTGGCTATAATTGCGCTCGGAAGGATGTCGCAGGTCGGCGTGGCTAGGTGACATCCCATGTGGGCTGCAAGAAGAGCCTTCGTTAAATGGTGGAGGCAGAGGTAATCGACGATGTGTGCGAGCGTGTTGCGAGGATTGATGGTCGCAAGCGTGGACATATGTGGTCGTGACGGCGTGTCTCGAGGCTTGGGGGTTGCATCATTTATCTCCTGCCAATTAAGTTCGTCAACGTGAGGCAACCTTGAATAGTCGTTTCGCTGTTTCTTATAAGTTACAACTCAGTGGTGCAAAGGGCTCCCATACCTCTAACGTGAGTTGCGGGCAAAATCTTGGCAGTTGTTCTGGCGGGAGGCACTATGTATAACCCACCACAACTGCTCCTCTTTCAATGTTATCATTGGTGCGGCACGGTTTTCCTCCATTAGAGGGTGCCAGATCGGTGGCTCTCTCATGTCTACGGTGTTCCTCCTGGTCAGGTGACCCGTGTTGGATTGTTGCACGACCACAAGGAGTTACGGTGGTGGCTTGCTTTGTGGCTATCTTAACTGGACACGATGTTGATTTCTTGTGGACTGTTGTAAACATGGTGATTGGAACACAGTTTCATGTCTGAGATGAAAATCGTTTATCTGGATTTTACTGTTTTGACTCCACAGTGACACTCGCCGCACTTGAATGATTTTACTTGGATCTAGCATTCAGGATGAAAATCTGGACACATGTTGTATTTAACGATGCATGTGCTAATGCACTCTTCCTTCTTGATGTTTTTGTTGCGGACGACAAGTGAATTGATCGTAGTTCTTTCTAGTCATATTTTGATATCGTTATGTCATTTATTGTACATGAAATGTACTTTGTTGATGCTTCAATTGATTTGCTCGCTGGCTTGCCTCTACTTTAATAAATTTATAGATTCGTGAATCTTTGGATGCAGAGATCTCCTCTAGTTTGCTCTAAACTTGACTACAAGAACCTCAATAGTTTTTTCATTAAACCAAAATATCGTATCTTTTCATTTTATAGGATTTAAGAGAACATTTCACTCTAATTTAACATTTTTCTTTGTATAATGGGCACCACATTAATTACCGGCCACCAACTAGAAACAATTCCACAAAACCTCTAGCAAAAAGGAGATATTAGCCAAATTCTCATTTGTCACAAGATTATTGCCACACACCAACTAGCTTTGCGACTATCTCAAGTGGGCACCATTGTGGTTTCATGCGGAGTGATGTGTGTTGTAACTCTCTGAATATTTAATGTAAATATGTGTTGGGTTTCGTAGTAATTTAAAAAATTTTCCTACGCACACACAGGATCATGTGATGCCTAGCAACGAGGGGAAGAGTATTGTCTACGTACCCTACGCAGACCGACTGCGGAAGCGATGACACGACGTAGAGGAAGTAGTCGTACGTCTTCACGATCCAACCGATCAAGCACCGAAACTACGGCACCTCCGAGTTCGAGCACACGTTCAGCTCGATGACGATCCCCGGACTCCGATCCAGCAAAGTGTCGGGGAAGAGTTCCGTCAGCACGACGGCGTGGTGACGATCTTGATGAACTACAGTAGCAGGGCTTCGCCTAAACTCTGCTACAGTATTATCGAGGAATATGGTGGCAGGGGGCACCGCACACGGCTAAGGAATCGATCACGTGGATCAACTTGTGTCAACTTGTGTGTTTAGAGGTGCCCCTGCCTCAGTATATAAAGGAGGAGAGGAGGGGAGGCTGGCCGGCCAAAGAGGGAGGCGCAGGAGAGTCCTACTCCCTCTGGGAGTAGGATTCCTCCCCCCAATCCTAGTCCAACTAGGATTCCTCGGAGGGGAAGGGAGAGAGGGGGGCCGGCCACCTTCTCCTAGTCCTAATAGGACTAGGGGAGGGGGAAGAGGCGCAGCCACCTTGGGCTGCCCCTTTCTCCTTTCCACTAAGGCCCATGAAGGCCCATATGGCTCCCGGGGGGTTCCGGTAACCTCCCGGTAACCCGGTAAAATCCCGATTTCACCCGGAACACTTCCGATGTCCAAACATAGGCTTCCAATATATCAATCTTTACGTCTCGACCATTTCGAGACTCCTCGTCATGTCCGTGATCACATCCGGGACTCCGAACAACCTTCGGTACATCAAAATGCATAAACTCATAATATAACTGTCATCGTAACCTTAAGCGTGCGGACCCTACGGGTTCGAGAACAATGTAGACATGACCGAGACATGTCTCTGGTCAATAACCAATAGCGGGACCTGGATGCCCATATTGGCTCCTACATATTCTACGAAGATCTTTATCGGTCAGACCGCATAACAACATACGTTGTTCCCTTTGTCATCGGTATGTTACTTGCCCGAGATTCGATCGTCGGTATCCAATACCTAGTTCAATCTCGTTACTGGCAAGTCTCTTTACTCGTTCCGTAATACATCATCTCACAACTAACATATTAGTTGTAATGCTTGCAAGGCTTATGTGATGTGTATTACCGAGAGGGCCCAGAGATACCTCTCCGACAATCGGAGTGACAAATCCTAATCTCGAAATACGCCAACCCAACATCGACCATTGGAGACACCTGTAGTACTCCTTTATAATCACCCATTTACGTTGTGACGTTTGGTAGTACCCAAAGTGTTCCTCCGGCAAACGGGAGTTGCATAATCTCATAGTCATAGGAACATGTATAAGTCATGAAGAAAGCAATAGCAACATACTAAACGATCAGGTGCTAAGCTAATGGAATGGGTCATGTCAATCAGATCATTCTACTAATGATGTGACCTCGTTAATCAAATAACAACTCATTGTTCATGGTTAGGAAACATAACCATCTTTGATTAACGAGCTAGTCAAGTAGAGGCATACTAGTGACACTCTGTTTGTCTATGTATTCACACATGTATTATGTTTCCGGAAAATACAATTCTAGCATGAATAATAAACATTTATCATGATTATAAGGAAATAAATAATAACTTTATTATTGCCTCTAGGGCATATTTCCTTCAATATGGTGACGGGAACACCACCTCATGTCTAAGAAGAAAATCTGTGATCGGTCTTAACTGGTTGGACCAGGCAGTGACACCAAACACACTTGAATAGTTACCTTGTTGAAGGTGTTGTCTTTATACTGTTGTTCTGACCATGATTAGTTGGACATGGCATTCAAGATGAAAATTCTCTACACATGTTGGATTTTCCCACGACAACATGAATGCATTCTTCCTTCTTGTTGGCTTTGTTACAAGCGGAGATTTCTACATATCCGACCAAATCGACAAAGAATATCCCAATCTGGTAAATCTGGCCAAATGGATTTACTAAGAGGATGCCCCGATTGACATAACCATAGTCTTTTGTTATGGTCATGTTATTACTGTTTATTACATTTTTTCCGCTTGATGAATCATTTGATCTTCTTGTTGCCTTCCATCTACTTTAGTGAAGAAAATAGATGTATGAATCCTCAGATGCAAATATTGGGAGATATTTTGGTCTTGTGAAGTCCTTGTTTGTTCTAAACTTGACTTGAATAACCTCCATAGTTTTCTCATAAAACATATGTTGGTTTCTTTCAAGTCAAATATTCTAAGGACCCTTTCAAATTCAAAGATTTTGCTATTTTAGGGTACATTGATCGTTATAAAAAAATGGTATTGACATAGGTCGACTGATCCGCACTCTATTTTCGTGTAAATTTCATCCACTCAACAGCTTTATTTTTTTATGTTGGCGGCATAAAACAATTACTCCATCCGCCCCAAAATAAGTGTCGCTGATTAGCACAAAGTTGTACCAAAACAACGACACTTATTTTGGGAAGGAGGAAGTATGATCTTAAAATATCGAAACTTTGTGATTGTATAGGATTGAAGAGAACATGCTACTCCAATTTTAAGTTTTTTTCTATTTCTGAATTTTAAGAATCGTACGAACTAAAGATCCAAGGCAAGACCTCTTTTTTTTCTATCATGTTACCCACATTTGCTGAATGATGATGCACCCAATACATCACTCATCAAGATGCAGCAATGTGTTATTTGCACCATGGGGGAATCTAGACGGTGGACAAGATGGGTCACAACCTGGGAGCTCCTATTCGGCGCTTCAGGCGCCAGAGAAGCTCCCTGGCGCCCACGTGATGCCAATGGTGGGCTGCCCATGTCCTTGATTGATTTTGCGAAAAAAATAGCAAAAAAGGGAAAAACATGCATTAAAAAAGGATCATGGATTTTGAAAAAAAAGTGAATGAATTTTAAAAAAGTTCATGATTTTTAAAAAAATCATTGAATTTTGAAAAAAGTAAAAAAATTGGAAATAAAAAAACCATCGATTCAAAAAAGGAAAAAAAACTTGAATTCAATAGATCATGGATTTTTTAAAAAGTGAATGAATTTGAAAAAGATTGTCGAATTTGAAAAAGTTCATTTTTAAAAAATCATTGAATTTAGAAAAAAGTTCACCGACTTGTAAAAAGTTCACAATTTCAAAAAAATCATCCATTCGAAAAAATTTCATCAATTATGAAAAACAAAATCACCGATTTGAAGAGAGAAAACACAGATTTGACCAAGTTTCATCAAAAAAAATAAAAAATAAAGAAAAAATACAAGAAGAAATGAAAGAAAAGATATAAACACATCGTGTTATTCGGCTTTGTAGGTACTGTAGCACATGTTGAGTCGGGGGTCACGGGTTCGATTCACTCGGAGAGCATTTTTGCAGATTTAAAACACGCACAAAAAACTAGTTGGGTCGGCCCAACGCGTGGACGCTTCAGGCGCCTGTTTGTAGAATACACAGTAACAGGCGTCTGAAGCGCCAAATAGGAACCACCTCACGACCCACACTAAAGGACCATTTGGTCAAGCCTCAAGTCAGGGGAACTTTCGCCCTGCCCAGCCAAATCCCGGGGACGGGAAAACACGAGTCACGACTCGTGGGAGAAGTCCCACATCTCCTTTGCTATCTCTGTTCGCAAACCACGTCGTCATCTCGCTCGAACTTTCCTTGTCCCTTACGCCGCCCACCTCGACCGGTCGACCCCCTCCTCTCTCTCCTCGGTTCCAACCTCTCCTCGCTGGAACGTGCGCTGCAGAGAAATTGAAGTCCGCAGATGCGTTCACTCTCTACATTTTTGTTCATGAATTTAAGAACTCAAACGGTGAAGCTCACAGTGTAGCTAGGCATGTTTGGCGTGCCCCTTGTTAATTGATCAATAAAGTCTAGTTGCTCAAAAAGATAGTCCAATTACCGGTTAGAGTAGAAACAATTCTAGTACATACTAACATCTTGCCAAATGGAAGACACATCTTGGCAAATCGGGTGTCCCACGACTAGCTCATTCGTTGCTCCCATCCTGTAACAGAGATGGAACTTTTGCAAACATAAAATCCTCTAATATTTCTAGTACGTAGTAGAACACCCTTCTTCAAATTTCTTAATGTTTCTAGGTTTTCGTTTTTTTAGGTGAAGTGAAGCCGGGAGGGGAGGGCCAATCATGTGTCGGGCCCAGCCCAAAAGGCAATGCGACGCGATCTCCGATGCGGAAAAGATGCGACGCGGAGCCGGACCCGGACCCAGTCAGAACTGCGTACCACCAACGCGACCCTGCCGCAAACAAACACGAGGGCCGGTGGGCCCCGCGCCCATTCAAGCGCCACAAACGCCAAAGCCGGAGGAAAGAGAGCGCCAGAGAGCGGCTCGCTCTCCACCGGACGCCTCGAAGCCCGCGCACGCCGTCCACCGCTTTGTCTACTCGCCTCACGCTGCCCCACGGGCCCCGCGGCTTTCCGCCAGGTGGGACCCTGCCCCCTTCCAGTGCCTGACGCTGCGCTGTGGCCCCTCGCCGATTTTCGTGGAAGTGGAAGTGGAAATGGTTTCCATCGATTTCTTTTACGTGTGCTTAACTTTGGAAATATTAGTAATTGGTTGAGAGCGCGATAACTTTACTTGCACGAATTAGTTAGGCCTTTTTTCCGGAATAATTCTGGCCGCGTTTTTCCCTGTGGTAATATTCTGGTTGAGTTGGCAAGGAATATATGACAGGCCGATTACGATTAGATCAGCCAATGGAACGGAATAAAAATTGGAATTATACCTCCTTTTCTAGCGCCTTGTGGTAGGGAGGAATGAGAACTTTCCTAGTCAAAAAGGGGCACAGATTTCTCACCTAAAAAAGCAGGATATGTAGTATCCTATTCAAAAATAAAGTAAAGTTGCTAAATCTAAATGATGCATTGCATTTTATTTCTTGTTTATGAAATATATAAAATGCAACGAATTGGAATAATTTCATAGTTGGGCACCGCCTGGAAAGAGAGGGGGAAACTTCCTGCCGCCAAGAGAATCCAACTGACAAGAGAGAGGATATATAATCCAAGTGCCAACAGAATACATATCTGGATCAATCACATCGCATATCTTAATTTTGCCTCAGATCCACGCGAGATCTGACTCCCAATGCTGTTAGATCCATGCATCAACAAGGTAATTGTGTTCTCCAAATTTAGTAATATAAATAAATTACTAATCACGTAAATCAAGATCCAGCAACAAAATTACAGTGCAAAACAAGCAACACCAAACCGGTCAGGATTAAGCAAGCAGGTCAGTTCTGAAAAGCGAAGCGAATGTACGGGGGAACATGATAGCAGACCATGTTCCATCTCAACAAAGTGCAGAGCCTTTTTTCTTTACCGTTGCTAATTTACAGTTCAGATTTTGTGCCGAAGAAGTTCAGAAACTTTGTCGAGCATTTGGAACGTGATTAATTTAAGTTTTCAGATCGAATCGGCACGAAAATCGAGTAGATAACACTAGAAAAAGCACACGGGCTCCAACACATTGGAGTCAGGAGCACCAGACAAAGAAAGAACGCGACAAACAGGTACTGAATCCAACGAGCACAAATTACGGATAATTCATAGCGGAGTTCATCTCATTCAAACGGTAAGATAGCAGCAGACACAGGAAGATAACCAAGGCCGCCGGACGCAGATCCAGCGGCCCAAAGAGTCCACCTAAAACCCTCCTAAACCAACCACGGAGATCTCATCGGACGGACCAGGGGAAGACACGACACACGACTCTCTTATTTAGATCGACGACACGACACGGGACACACGGGGCGATGACGACGACGGCGACCGGCGGGCGGGCGGATCTAGAGCTGGCCGCAGTCGGCGATGACGACCTGCTTGGAGCAGGTGCCGCTGCGGGAGCCCACCTTCTCGATGTTCTTGACGACGTCCATGCCCTCGACGACCTCGCCGAAGACCACGTGCTTGCCGTCGAGCCAATTGCAGGGGACGGTGCAGATGAAGAACTGGGAGCCGTTGGTGTTGGGCCCGGCGTTGGCCATGGAGAGGATCCCGGGCTTGGTGTGCTTGTGGACGAACTTCTCGTCGGCGAACTTCTCGCCGTAGATGGACTCGCCTCCGGTGCCGTTGCCCCTGGTGAAGTCGCCGCCCTGGCACATGAAGTCGGGGATCACGCGGTGGAAGGCGCTGCCCTTGTAGTGCAGCGGCTTGCCGCTCTTGCCGACGCCCTTCTCGCCGGTGCAGAGCGCGCGGAAGTTCTCCACCGTCCGCGGCACCGCGTCCTTGTACAGCTCCATCACGATGCGCCCCGCCGGCGCGCCGCCGACGGTCATGTCGAAGAACACCCTCGGGTTGGCCATCTCGCTCGCCGGGATCGGGGATGAGGGCTAGGGTTTTGAGATGGGGATTTCTGTGCGGATTGGATTACCTTTGGCTTCGGGCTCTGTGATCTGGCAAGCGGAGACCGGGTGCGATTAAATAGGCGGCGAGGCCCGGGGCGGGGGTAGCCCCAGCCGTCCGATCGGGACGCGTGGCGGCATCGGGGGGCGCCGGGGCTAACCGGGGAGGTTGGGCGGTGCGGTTCCGGGAACCGTGGTTAGGTCTAGGGTTGGGTTCCCGGTGGACGCGAGCAGCACGTGACCCATTCCGACGCGAGGCTGTATGACATGTGGGGCCCGCGGATGCCTGTCGCGGAGGGCGGCCTGCAGGGGTCCGTTGGTGTGGGGACCGGAAATGTGGGCCCGGGGTGTCATAAGGGGTGGGTGGACGCGGCGTCCGTGCGGATTTTTATTGGATCTTTGTGGGGGTGACTAGGGTTGGGGCCATGGTTACCCGGGGTGGTTGGGTCGGGACTAGGGTTGGGTTGGGATACTCGCGCTTTTGGACTGCGCGCGGTCCACCAGGACCGGGTGGTGCGGCGCGCGTGAGGTCTCTGGGGAGAGTGTATGGACCGGGTGCAGGGGAGGCTGTGGTGGGGACGAGCGGCGGAGAGAGGCCGTGGTGGGGAAGGGATATGCCGCCGCGCGAGTGGGCGATATTCTGTTCTGGCTTGGATCGCACGCGGACTGCATGTGCAACTGGCCCGGGACGATTCCTTCCTGCCGGCCCAGTCCGCTCGGGTTCTGCGGCGGAGCGCCAACGGGCGGCTCATCGGGACCGTCGAGCGTGGGTTTGGACGGCCGAGATGCGCGTGGCGAGGGCTCTAGAAGCTTCCTTCTCAATCTAGGGCCTGATTGAACTGAGATGCCTATTTCTCTCTTCTTTTTCTGGGAGGTAAAAATAAAAACTATCTGGACAGAAATATAGAATTTCCGTTTTTAGGTACATACTTTATTTTTTTGAATCCTTGAGATCATGGCTGGATTGTTGGAATCTGCTATGATCATGGACTACATAAATACTAAATTTGAACTATGACGTAACAACGAAAAAACATATATACTCCAAGACATCCAAGGCATCTTAGTCTCTTTCTCACCAAATCATTTTACCTACCCCTCCATTGCAAAATATTTGAAATACTATATTCATTCTAAGTTTAACTTCTCTGCTTTGACAAAGTCTATAGAAAAATATGGTAATATCTACAATATCAAATGTAGTGTACGAAAATATATATTACAATGAATGTAATGAAACTAATTTGGCGTTGTAGAGGTTGACATATTTTTCTACGCCCCCTCTCATGAACAGTAACCACAAGAAGCAAAATGGAAGGATCCGCCAAAGGCCGGATCAGCGGTCCCTCCCTCTTCGGTCATAGTTGCAGCGGTGGGGGAGTGGAGGGAGCTTCGATCCGTGTGGAAGATGTCTAGATACTAGGGTTAGGCTACTCGGCGGCACTAACAAGGTGGTGGTGGTGGCAGCGTCAATAATGGTGTAGGAGCTTGTTCCCCGTCTCAACAACAAGGTCACATGTGGGTGGATTCGCTGGCCTAAATCCGTCCCAACTCGCAAAGCTGAGAAACCAGCCAACCGCCGCCTCAAAAAATCTAGAGTTTTTTTGCCTCCCTCCGGCGCCGGCGCCGATCCATCCCGTCTCCGGTGGCCTGAGGGCCATGAAGGCGGAGTGGATCTCGGCCTTTGCCGGTGGGAGGACTCCGTTTTTAGATATTTTTTCGAGTTCTGTTAGGGTTTGTGTCCTGCTCAGGAAGGCGAGACGGCGGCGGCTCCCTGAAGATGGAATAAAGGTCTCCCCGCCTAGCTCCCGTTCCGGTGATGCGTCTAGCATCATCGGTGGGCGTGTGGAGGTGTGTCTTCGGCGGATATGTCTTTGGTGGATTTGCTCGGGATCTGTTCGTTGTTCGTCTTCGTTTGTGTGTCTTCAGGTTGGATCCTTTTGATCTACACTCTTCATCCGCGGCGGTTGTTGTTTTGGCGCGTTGGTTCTATGGGGCCTTAGCACGATGACTTCCTGACTGTCTACTACAATAAGGTTTGCCCGGCTCCGGCGAGGGAGGGGCGATGACAGTGGCGCACCTTCGGCTCGCTTCAGTGCTTGTAGTTGTCGCTAGGTCGTCTACGGATCTGGATGTAATTTTTATTATTTCTAGTGTTCGTTGTACTACCATGATTGAAGATGAATAGATTGAAAGTTTTCTCGAAAAAAAAACAAGGTCACATGTGGCGTCATCGACGAGCTTCTGACGTTGTTTGCTCCCTGATCTGTCGATTCGGTGGCCGATGTGTTCTATAGGCGTGGTCTTCGCAACGGAGGGACGCCGTACGGGGAGAGATTTTGTCCCTCGCCCCTGTCTTCGCCATGGCAAGTTTGATCCTTATCTTGTTGTGGGGTGTTGGGGGGTGGTGCTGGTGACTGTCGCCGGTGTTTTTCGCCACCCTTCATGGACTTCAGAGTTGTGATGTCGCTGACGTGGTGAAGTGATGGTTATCTCTCCTCTTCCTTTAATGTGGTGGCTCTCTTGGGCCGGCGATGAAAACTTCTCATCCGTGTTCTATCGAGCTGTGGATTCCAAGGTCACACGGTCTCCAGGTGAGAGCGGTGACAATGATAACGGTAGCGCGTGGGCAACCCATGGTGGATTTATCTCGTCGAAAGCTTGGATCATACGAGACCCCAGTCACCCCACCCCATTTAGGGAGCAGAAGTTGGATCGGTAGCCCTATCGTCGCCTCCACCATGGATGGTAGTACGAAGACCGCACGGTTGACCACCATTTCTTATGCGTGAGCAGCAACAGACAACCCATCAACGACATAGCGCGAGTCGCCTTGCGGGGCAGATCCAGGTGAAAGTCTCCTACCTAAGCTACTATACACAATAGAGACCCAAACTCCTCTCCCTCCACCACTCTGGGCGATGAGGTCGCTGGAGGAAGAGGGGAGGGGTTTCGGAGGAACCAAGACGGCTCTCAATGGTGGGATGGGTAGATGAGAGAGAAACGAGAGAGGATAAATGAGCCCCTGACATGGGAACATCACTGCATCCATTGTGTGGCAGCATTTATGCTTATGCGGAGCTCTTACAATTGAAGGAAGAAATTGTGATAAGTTCAATCATCCATCACATCATAGATCATTCCCCACATACACGGCTTCGGCCGAAATGCCATTTCGGTCATGCTCGTCCAGACGTCTTTATTCTGTCCAAGCGACATGATCTTGACATATACCATTGCAACTACGATTTGAAAGGCATTGCATTCGATTCTCTTTTACGGCTCCTTTATTCTCCATGGTTGTTTTTGGAATCTCAATATGCTTTGGAAATTGTTCTTTCGGTGTTGATTCTGTCCACATGCATCACAAAAACGGATGTTCATTGCCGAGAGAATGCCAAAGGTGTGGCACATGTGGTACATTGTTCTCATCTTTCTTGTTTTGTGGTCCGGCATGCAAGCTGTGCATGTACAAACATGTGATTGCAATTGACATCTTCATCAAATTGTAGTTTTGCACTCGAAAAAGGCCACCATAACAGAAAGAATTGCACGAGGATGACTGGCACCTATGCCACCGACCATAGAGGTCCATGGGCTTGTTAGTCGTTGCCACTTTAATGTTGGCAAAACTTGATTGTCGTTAGCCATTACTAACACCGTGAAGCTCGTAACCAAATAAAATCTATAGAAAAAACATAATCTTTATCTTTTTAAAAAACACCTGTAATTTTATGCATACTCAACAATTACAGGTACACTGATTTAGATTTAAGATAAAAAAAATACAAAGTAACTCCTATAACTAAGATACATGAAATCTCTTGGAAACACTTTCTTCACGGTATTAATCTCTGTCAGAAGAAATTCTTCAAAGACTTTGGTAAATATGCTGCAATTGGACCGAAGCAACAATGTTGTCCCTCTTTCACCCGCACAAACATTATCAATAATGGTTTTTGAAAGCGCTTTGAGTCACCCATCCAAGAAGATGGAAAGCCTTGATTGATGAACGTACTTGGGCCGGAGATAATCCCATAGAAGTGCAGCTCGTTGAATCATGATATCTTCATCATGGTGTCGATGAAAGATTTTCACCTCCACAAAAATGTTTGTGCTTTCAATTTTTTGGGGAAATTCAAAATTGGCTCATGCTTTTAAAAACTTATTCAGCATTTTAAAAATTCATTTTCAATTTTTTTTATAAATTCAAAAAATGTACAGGATTTTCAAAAAAATGTTTTTTGCTTTCTAGAAATTGTTCTGAATGTTAGAATTCCTGTTGTTTACAATTTTTTTCTCAAAACTCTAATAATGTTTGGAACTTTCAAAAAAGTTCAGGTTTTTCAAAAATTGTTTGCGGTTTCCCAAAATGTTTGATTTATTTAGAAAATACTAGTGTTTTCATATTTTTTTGTAAATTCCAAAAATATACGAGAATTTCAGAAAAATGCTATTTTTTCTGTAAACTGTTCAGAATGTTAAAAATATTCCTCTTTTCAATTTTTTCTCAAAAGTCAAAAAATGTTTGGGAATTATTTAAAATGTTCGTGCTTTTGAAAAATTGTTCATAATTTCCAAAATGTTCCCATTAACAAGTTTTGTTCTCTAAGTTCCAAAATATCTGCATTTTTTCATAAAATATTTAGGATTTTGAAAATGGTTCCTGTCAAAAAAGGCAAGGTTTTAAGAAAAAAATATTTTTCAAAGTTTGCTAGAGTTGGTGAAATAATTGCTGGATTTTCAAACATTACTTGCTTTTAAAAAAATATTCATAATTTCCAAGTTAAGATGTAAAATCCAAAAGCTGCCTGGATTATGTGTTGTAGTTAGTTCTTAAGGTGGTACGCTCCTCTTTAGCCATGAATCTCTTATAGGTTGACTGGTTAGTAGTTACACTTTCTAAGGTGGAGGTGCCGTAGAAAATGCATATATCCATCCATCACCAAGATATCGAAAGGAGTGGTCATGCATATGTTTTCCTGACCAAGATATCAAAGGGGTTTTCTTTTCCAGGTCGAGTTTGTTCACCTGCTTTGAATAATATACGGATGTATGCGGTTATCCTCCTTTTCAAAAGAAATAATGTTTCCCTTTTATATATAACCAGGAGCGGAGGCAGGATTGGACTAAGCCTTGAGAGCGGGTTTCATATAGGGTGTATAACTGTATATACACACATAGACCAAAAGTTCCCCTCCCACATCAGGCCGATTGCGAAGAGAGAGAGAGGGGAGAGACATGGAACAGTCAACAGTGAAATGAGGAACCTAATGGATGCCCGATGGGGGCTGAAGGAGAGGAGGAAGCGGGAGGAGGAAACCTACAATGGCCAAGACGATCAAAGACCAGGCACCCCTGCCGGCCGGTGTAGACGAGCGATCCTTTGCCATGGCATTGTCTGCGAAGCATATTTCCATAGCGCAAGGTGCTGAACGGGAAATGAGCATCAAGTGGGAAATAAACTATGTCTCCGAGGTTCAGCATTGACCAGCCCTTCTTCGTTGTCGCCGCCTGATTTGCAATCAGCACTTTCATGTCTCCCGTTCCCCATGTTCCACCATCGCCATGGCTGTGGCTGGCCCTTTCTCCTCCTCCTCCTCCTCCTCCTCCTGGGTTTCCCCTTTGATGAATCTTCTCTCTTGCGCGGAGAAGCAGCGGCCGCCGGTAGCCATAGGGTCGTCCTCTACCCGGAGTCCGCGACGGTCTCGTCCATCGTGAGCAGCAAGTACAGGACCGCCTTCCATTTCCAGCCCCCCAAGAACTGGATCAACGGTACATATGCGCTCATCTCTACACCTTCTTTTGTGTTTCTCCCATATGTAAGTGCAGGTCCTATCTTCCCCATTTCTGCTGCGGTTTCCCTTTGATTTGCTGCCTGAAATGTGTCGCCGGACATTTTGACTGCTAGTCTGAACCTTCACTTGATTGCATTGTAAATTAATGTTATCGCCAATGCGCTAGTGGTACCTGATGATGCCTCGCTTGTCTTTATGGTCTGGAGAAGCTTACTTGTCAGATAATTTAGCTTCTTCACCTGCCTTCAGTTTTCCCCTTTGGCCTCTGCAATGTCAGAAACATATTTGTATAAGCATTTAGGTCCTGGATTCTATATCTAACATTTCTTCATCATTGTTTCGCACGACATGGAAATCCTCGCCACGACGACCATACAGATCCAAATGGTATGTAACTATGTATGCATTTGGGTTGATTACTTGAATAAAATCAACCACAACTAGAGTAGTAGATAAATGTAATGGATGGCTGCAATCATCAGGACCTCTGTACTACAAGGGCTTGTACCATCTCTTCTACCAGTACAACCCCGGCAGCGTTGTCCCAGGCAACAAGACCTGGGCTCACTCTGTCTCCACCGACCTCGTCAACTGGCTCCGGCTCGAGACGGCATTGGACCGGACCGAGCCCTACGATGCCAAGGGCTGCTGGTCCGGCTCAGTCACTGTCCTCGCCGATGGCCGGCCAGCCATCCTCTACACCGGCGCAGACGACGTGAAGAACCAAGCCCAATGCATCGCCTTCCCCAGTAACAGCTCCGACCCGTATCTCAGGGAATGGACCAAGCCCAGCAGCAACCCGGTGATCCGTCCGGACGGGCCGGGCCTGAACCCAAGACAGTTCAGGGACCCGACGACCGGGTGGACCGGGCCGGACGGGCAGTGGAGGATAGCAGTTGGGGCCGAGCTGGACGGCTACAGTGCGGCACTCTTGTACAAGAGTGAGGACTTTGTGAGTTGGAGCAGGGTTGATCACCCGCTCTACTCCTCCAACTCATCCACCATGTGGGAGTGCCCCGACTTCTTCGCGGCGCTGCCTGGCAACACCAGCGGACTGGACCTCTCCGCGGCGATCCCGAATGGCGCCAAGCATGTCCTCAAGATGAGCCTAGATTCCTGTGACAAGTACATGGTTGGGGTATATGATCTGGAAGCCGATAAGTTTGTGCCGGATAATTTCGTGGACGATAGGCGTCTGTGGCTGAGGATCGACTACGGCAATTACTTCGCGTCAAAGTCATTCTTCGACGCCAAAAAGGGGAGGAGGATCATATGGGGCTGGGCTAACGAGTCGGATAGTTCGTCGGATGATGCCGCAAAAGGCTGGGCTGGGATCCAGGTAAGTAAGGAAAACTGCCCCTGGTTCACTGTCACTGTCAAGTTTCAGGAACTAATGATTTTGAGTGGTTTAGCAGATATATACCACTGTGACATGTGTATCCTCATTTGTTAGGCGATCCCCAGGACAATATGGTTAGATAGCGATGGCAATCAGTTGCTGCAATGGCCCGTTGAAGAGATCGAGTCCCTTCGAAGAAACGAAATTAGTCATCAAGGAATAGAGCTGAAAAAGGGTGACATGTTTGAAATTGAGGGGACTGATACTTTGCAGGCTAGTTCCTTCTTTTTTTTCACACAGATTCCTACTGCTTGATATTTTTACTTTAAAAGTGGCATGTCAGATAAAAATCAGTTTGGTCTTATGGTGATTAACCAGACATGATTTTCTTGGAGTAGGCGGATGTGGAGATAGAGTTTGAGCCAGGAACCATGGATGAAGCTGATGCTTTTGATCCTTCCTGGCTCTTGGACACGGAGAAGCATTGCAGGGAAGCAGATGCATCAGCTCCTGGTGGCCTGGGGCCATTTGGGCTTGTGGTTCTAGCCTCCGATGACATGGAGGAGCACACTGCCGTGCATTTCAGAGTCTACAAATCAAAGCACAAGCACGTGATTCTTATGTGCTCTGACCTAAGAAGGTTAATTTAATTCCTATGGATTTACTTTTTTGTCTTTCTTGTATGTTCTCTACAATACTCACAGAAATTGATACTATATCAGAAAATTTTCACTCTCTGTTCTACATTGCATCAATATAAGCAAGAGAGTTCAGTTTCGAAATTAAAAAAAATATAAGCAAGAGAGTTACCTTTTTTCCTTGTATACAGGTCGTCCCTGAGATCAGGGCTGTACACGCCGGCCTATGGAGGCTTCTTCGAATTTGACATTGAAAAGGAAAGGAAGATATCTTTGAGAACATTGGTTAGGCCTTGGGACTTCTTTCTCCCCATGCACTCATATCACTAGTGTGATAATTGGACAGAGATGCTCTAACAGCCATGGGTCTCCCGTGCAGATCGATCGTTCTGCAGTGGAGAGCTTTGGTGGTGGCGGCAGGGTCTGCATCATGGCTAGGGTCTACCCGGTTGCGCTGGTCGACGACAGAGGCGCTCGTATGTATGCTTTTAACAATGGCACGACCACGGTCATGGTGTCACAGCTCAAGGCATGGAGCATGAGAAGGGCACATATGAATGTGAAGAAGGGATGAAGTACTTGCCCAACAGAGCAAAGGCTAATAGGCAGTGGTGCGAAAATGTTACTTGATTAATGTGCATTGCATGAAGCAGAGTGGAATGTGGACTACTTGCTACTACCTCCATAAATGTATTTAGGAATGGAGGTAGTAGTTACTAGTCATATTGTTATGGTGCAAAAATATGGTTGCGTGCATTGCATGAAGCAGAGGCTGGGAGGATGATCTTTTCATTGTCTAAAAAAATCATGTGAAGAAACAATTGTACTTGTTCTGTTGTCAAATCTGCAAAGGCGTTCTTACGATCTAGCACTGGTGCTAGGCATTTATATGCTGTTTGAGTTGACCTATTGCTCATATTGTATGCGACAAACACGGTTGATCCACTCCAAGTACATGTATCTTGGAATATTATGTTTGGAGAAAATGAGAAAAATACTCACTTCTTTTACTCTGCATCACTCTGCTTGTAGGATGATCAGGGGATGATAAACTCCAGTTGTACATCCCATATACTGTTCTCTAATAATTCCTGAGCTTGCACCTTCTTCTATTCATACTTCCCTGTTGCTATATACTGGAGATGGAGGTAAGTGAGAATGCAAGAAATTGACCTGGTGCTCATGAAGAAAAATATTAAACTAACGAGTTGTAATTCGATCATTTCTTCCTTTTCCTGAGAACTAAACAAACAGAGAAGTTCGATGTGAATTTCACTCTTGGTCTCCATACAAAGAGCTACTTCATTAAAAAAAATATTCTACTGGAGTGCACAATAGGAAGATGTGTTTCTGAAGAGTGAATTGCTAGAAACCACCACATTTGGGGCTTATCTTGCAGAAAACAACATGGTCGCTAATCATTTGCAAAAGCCACCGCAGATTCAGTAACAGTTTTGCAGATTGCACTGAACATGTCATTTGGCTCGGTTGAGGGCGTTTCCGACAGGTGGGGCCCAAAATCGCTGGCGTGTCCTAACGGACGCGCGGACGGCGCCGTTTGCTTAAGACAGACGCGGTCGGGTCGCCAGAGACAGACCGCCCGCGCCCGACCACATCTGTCTCGATTTCTCTGCTCTCACGCTCGCTCTCTCTGCTCCCACGCTCGCTCGCTCCCCTCCCATTTGCTCCTCTCCTCTCCGGTCGCCGCCGGCCGCCGTCCGCCATGGTGTCCTGGACCGACAGTGAGAGCACTGACGGCTCCGCCGCGTAGTACATCTCCTCCGACGACTCCCCTCTCAAAGTCAGAACATTGTATTCCTCATTTGTGTTCTAGGGTTGAACATTTGCTCGATTTGGACACGTTTTTGTTGGATTTCTCAGATCCCAGCTACAATTGATGAGCCATCGTTCGAGGGTCTTGCTGACGACTTGAATGTGATTTGTGAGCATGGGAATCCAGGGAGGAAGTATGTTGCATTTGAGGGGATAAGCACCGGTAGGAGGTTCATTGCTTGTGCCACTGAAGTAAGTTTTAAGTTGTGTTTGCAGCATTCCAATTCTTGTTCTAGGGTTTGTAGTAACAGTTCCTGTTCTAGGGTTCATAGTTACTGTTCATGTTCTAGGGTTCATAGTTACTGCTCATGTTCTAGGGTTTATAGTTACTGAATTTAGTTCTAGGGTTCATAGGTAGTGTTCTTAGCTGTAGTTTTCATAATTATTCATCATTAAATGAATGTGATTCTGGTACATTAACTGAATCAGCTATTTAACTGAATCTGTAAGTAATGTCTGTAATTTTTGAACTGATTTTTTTATTGTAGGGTGTTGCAAATTGTGGATTAGTGCAGTGGGTAGATGAGCATTGGCCAGAGCATCTGCAGAATGCTATTCATAAGCTCTGGCTTATGTATGAGCATAGCCAGCATGAAAACAGGACGGCATGCCTGGAGTATTCAAGCACTGTACACAATCTCACACAGCAGAAAAAAGAGTTGCAGGAGACATATGAGAAGCTTGTTGAAGATGTGAACAACCTCTTGGATTATAAGGATAGCCAGCCTGAGGTAAACCAGAAGAATGATGCTGACAACATTTCAGTTAGTGTGGAAAGCAGCATGACAAAGGATGCTGAGATCAAAAAATTAAAGGCTGTTGTTGACCAGTTAAAGCAAATTCATGTAGCTCAAGCCACTGTCATTAGGAATTTGAAGTTCAACCATCTTAAGGAGAAGGAAAAGTTGAGCTCTGATAAGAAGACTTTGGAGATTTGTTATGCTGACCTGAAGAAAGAGAAGGATGACCTGAAGAAAGAGAAGGATAAGCTGGATTGTTGCATTGCTGAGCTGATGAAAGTGAAGGAGAAGTTGACCATGGAGAAGAGTACTCTTGCTTCCTGCATTGTTGAGCTCAAGACAGCAAGTGATAGCAACAAGAGGAAGCTTCACCAGATTAAGGCTATTTGTGATGAGGACTAATTTATGTTGCTGTCTGACCATGTGTGTCAATGATGTCTTTTGTAGTAGCTATGAAGGAAAGCTGTAATCTATTAAGCTTTATTATGGTGAACTCTATTATTTCTGTAGCAATGAACCTTGGATTGTATGTTGTTTGTGAGAGTACTATGTTTGTGATGAATTATCAGCTTGTATTAAGTTCAGTTTGTGATGAATTAACAGCTTGGATTATAGCAAGTAGATAGTGAACATAGATAGCAAGTTCATAGTGCATAGATAGTCTGACATAGATAGTGGCATACTAACATAGATAATAGCTGCATAGATAGTCTGATATAGATAGTGGCATACTAACATAGATAGTCTTACATAGATAGTAGCATACTAACATAGATAGTAGCTGCATAGATACAACTGACATAGATAGAACTGGCAAACTAACATACTGACGAAACTGAAATTTTACTTCTTCTGACGAAACTGAACTTTTTCTTCTTCTGACGAAACTGAAGACAGCATGTCACTCCTCCTTCTTCAGCATTTTCAGGCGTAGGGAGCGCCGCACGTCATTGTTGTTCACCGCCGCCCTCTTCTTCTTGGCTGGCGCTGGCTCCACCACATCTTCACCGCCGCCCTCCTCTTCTTGCTTCACGACGACGAGCTCTGGGTTGTCGGCATCCTCCGGCAGCTTATCCACATCAATTGGGATGTTCTTCTGCCCCTCGACGGCGTGGAGGACGGGCGCTAGGAGCTGCACATCAGGCTCGTCGGAGGAGGAGTCGGAGGAGAGTACGACGACCTCGTCCACCTCGTCGTCAGAGGAGTAGCCGTCAGATTCGTCAGAGTCGTAGTCATCAGAGGACTCGGACTTGGCGTCGGAGTCGTCGTCTGGCCCGAGCACCCATGGATTGCGCCTCTCCTAGTAGGCGTTGTTGATGGGGGCTGGGAGAGCGAGGACGGCGTCGGTGATGTCATCCGCGGCGGTCGGCGGCGTGGTGGATGAGCGGTACATCCACCAACGGGCGCGCTGCCCGGGGTCGGGGGAGCGATGCACCTCGCGCATCGCCCACAGGAGAATGGTCGCCGGCGGGACGGTGCAGCCGGCAGGGAATGCACGCTGCCTTTCAGCAGGTGTCATCACCTTCACCAGGCCGCGGGCATGGTTCCTCAGCATCGCCGCACTGGGGAACCAACGCGCGATCTCCCTGTACTGCGCGCACAGCTCGCGGTTGTTGCCGGCGAGCTCTTCGATGGCCAGCTGCCAGTCCATGGCGACGGGGGTGGGGGTGGCTGTCAGCGGTGGTTTCGACGGGAGAGAGGGGGAAGAGGAGTGGGCGGTGCGGGCGGCGAGTGGGCGAGTGATCGAAGAGAGCGGTAGGTGGACACGTATTAAAGGCAGAAACCGAAACGACTAGTTATACTAAATAGACGTTCACCATGCTGGCGGCCTCAACGCACTCTCAACACAGTGCGTGC
Source organism: Triticum aestivum (assembly GCF_018294505.1). Classification (NCBI taxonomy): domain Eukaryota; kingdom Viridiplantae; phylum Streptophyta; class Magnoliopsida; order Poales; family Poaceae; genus Triticum; species Triticum aestivum. The sequence goes on from NC_057809.1 coordinate 40,236,065, forward strand.
CTAACTAAATATAAGTAAAATTGCGGATGCTACTAAAACAACATCACTAGCACTATCCTATTGGTATTGAACCCCTGGTTACTACCCACTGGTCCTCGGTTCGATCCCCAGCAGGCCAAACTATTTTTGTGCAATTTTTTTGGATTTACAAAATTAATATGTCAGTAACTTCTTACGGTTTTTATTTTTGTTCAATTTTTTGGATTTAAAAAATTAATATGTCAGTAACTTCTTAGGGTTTTTTCGACTCCGAGGCACCCTAAATGCCCAAGTGGAGACATTATAGGTTTTGTCGACGCCGAGGAACCCTAAATGCCCAAGTGGAGACATTTTGGGTTTTGTCCATGCCAAGGCACCCTAAATGCTCAAGTGGAGACATTTTGGGTTTTGTCGATGCCGAGGCACCCTAAATGCCCAAGTGGAGACATTTTAGGTTTTTTCGACTCCGAGGCACCTTAAATGCCCAAGTGGAGACATTTTAGGTTTTGTCGACACCGAGGCACCATAAATGCCCAAGTGGAGACATTTTGGGTTTTGTCGACGCCGACGCCGAGGCACCCAACTTGTTGCAACACATCATAACACATCATATCAACAACATGAAAACTAAGATCATCATCATATCAATAATGAAACTATGCTCATCATCACAACAACAGAATGAAAACTTGTTGCAAAACATCATAACTAATAAGTTCATCATCACATCATCATAACCAGAGTATCATAGTGCATCACAACCATTAGGTACATTACATAGTCCACCACTTGGACTTGAACTAACTGGTTTCAACATGAAATTCTTAATATTCTTCATCACAAACTAGCCAAAAAAGGCTGAATTAAACATGTTTCAACATTACATCACTTCTTGCTGCCTTGAGAACAATTGAACCATTCAGACATCTTGTATGATGGCTTTCTCACTCTTCCAGTACCTGACAGTCTTGGTGGTATGAATGTTTTCTTTCCCCTTGACCTAGCAGCAGTAGCAGAAGATGAACTAGGCCTATCAGCAGTAGCAGAAGATGAACTTGGCCTTGTTGGAGTAGGAGCAGAAGGAGCTGCCCTAGGTACAGCCCTAGTTGCAGTCCTAGCTGCAGCTGGAGCTCTAGCCCTTGCTGCTGGTGGAGCTGTCTGTAACACCCCGGATATGACTTTCCCAATATGTATTCCAACTCTTGCCGTTTCCGGCTTTAAGTTATTTTATTTTCTCGGGTTCGGGTCTTTGTCTTCGTGTGTTGTTATCGTTGTCATGCATCTCATATCATGTCATCATGTGCATTGCATTTGCATACATGTTCATATCATGCATTCGAGCTTTTTCCCCGTTGTCCGTTTTGCATTCCGGCGCTTCGTTCTCCTCCGGTGGTCATTTCTACTTTTCTTTCGTGTGTGGGGTTTAAACATTTCCGGATTGGACCGAGACTTGCCAAGCGGCCTTGGTTTACTACCGGTAGACCGCCTGTCAAGTTTTGTATCATTTGGACTTCGTTTGATACTCCAATGGTTAACTGAGGGACCGAAAAGGCCTCGTATGTGTTGCAGCCCAACACCCCTCCAATTTGGCCCAAAACCCACCATAACCCTCTCCATCATCTAGAGCGTTCGATCACGATCGCGTGGCCGAAAACCGCACCTCATTTGGACTCTCCTAGCTCCTCCTATGTATAAATAGGCATCTCCCCCGAAATTCCCGGATCAAACCACCCTAACCCTAGCGTTCGTCCTCCTCCCGCCGCCGGACACGTCCGCGCCGCCGCACCCAGCTTGTCACCGCGCGCCACGTGGCAGGCCGTCCCCGCCGCCGCCGCGAAGGCCCACCGGCCCGAAGCCGGCCCTCCCCGCGAATCGCTCGGGCCAGAGGCGCCCTCCCCGCGAGCCGTTGTCTTCCTCCTCCACGGCGCCCGACCGCCGCCTTCCTCCGCCCGGCGCCCCGCCTCTCGCCGGCAAGCCGCACTCCGGCGAGCCTCCGCACCACCCGACGACCTCGTCCGCCGCCCCTCCGCCTCGCCGTTCCACCGCACCACGCCGCCCCGGCAAGCTCCCTCATCGACCGGCCTCTCCTCCCCTCAAGTCCCTCTCCGACCTCCTCCACAACGACGTCTCCGGCGAAGCTCCAGCGACCTCGACATCCGTGCATGAACAGTACCCCCAGCCAGATCTAGATCTGAGAAAATTGGGACGGTTGACTTTTTTTCTTGAAACCTTAATTTTTTGCTCCTGTTCATCATGTCGTAACTCCTCATCTGTAACTCCGTTTTGGGCATATAGCATATCAAATGTTCGTCTCAGAGAGCACATCATTTAATCTCATTGCATCATTTTCATTTGAGTTCATCTGGATGCCCGAAATGTTGTTAGAAGAGTGCTACTTGAGTTAATTGTCAGATCTGCTGCTCCATTTAGATATTTGTCATTTTTGCCATGATTATTGTGTGCATGATATGCCCATGAGCTCTACATATGTTTTGTTAAGGGTTTTGCCATCTTTCCAGAGGTGCAACCCATGTATTTTTGTGATGTGTGTGGTGACTAGCACAAGCTTGCAAAGTGAGGCACTTGGTAATGCTGATTTCAGGGACTTAGCATTTCCACTAAGTCCTTGAGCTGTTTATCTCATATGGTCATATGTTCATGTTGTTTCCTAGTGATCCGTGCCTCTTTTGAGGATGATCAGTAAGGATGTTTTGTTAATATTGTAGTGCTCTATCCATCCATGTCTTTGTTTGCAATTATGGAGCACCCTAGCTTGAGTCAATCGAGCTCTACTTTTGCTACTTCGTGAATCTGGGCAGATTGTCTACTTGTTAGCGATTTTGCCGATGATGTTGTAGTTGATCCGTGCATTTTTGCCATGCTTGTTTGAACCTGTTAGTGGATGAATTGGCCGTAGCTCAGTGCTAGACTTTTGTTAAGCATCTTGAGTGAATCCCTGCCATGTATTTTTATGCCATGTTTGGGTGTTGTAGCATGTTCATCTCATTGCACTTAGATGGCTACTTGCTGTAAATCGCAGAACGTGGCCATATTTGAATTGCTTGCCATTTCCAAACCGTAACTCCGATTCCGGCGTTCTTTATATCGTTTTAAAGCGATTTCATCTCATATTTCCAGTGGCACACTTGGATTTCCAAGTTGAGGCCAGGTTCATGCATTCCTTGTCACATCTTGCATATGCATCCCGCATCGCATCCTGCATAATATACCATCCTTGCATCATATTGTTTGAGCTTTGCACGTGGTTGATTGTGTTCCGTTTGCTTGTTTGTCTTGTTTGGGTAGAGCCGGGAGACGAGTTCACTAACGAGGAGCCCGTTGAGTTTGCTTTTGAGGATCCAGTCAACTCTGACAACTTTGCAGGCAAGATGATCATACCCTCGAAATCACTACTATCTTTGCTATGCTAGATGCTCGCTCTTTTGCTATGCCAATGCTACGATGCCTACCACTTGCTTTCAAGCCTCCCAAATTGCCATGTCGACCTCTAACCCACCATGTCCTAGCAAACCGTTGATTGGCTATGTTACCGCTTTGCTCAGCCCCTCTTATAGCGTTGCTAGTTTCAGGTGAAGATTGGAGACCGTTCCTTGTTGGAACATTATTTACTTGTTGGGATATCATTATATTATCTTGTTATCTTAATGCATCTATATACTTGGTAAAGGGTGGAAGGCTCGGCCTCACGCCTAGTATTTTGTTCCACTCTTGCCGCCCTAGTTTCCGTCATATCGGTGTTATGTTCCCGGATTTTGCGTTCCTTACGCGGTTGGGTTATAATGGGAACCCCTTGACAGTCCGTTTTGAATAAAACTCCTCCAGCAATGCCCAACCTTGGTTTTACCATTTGCCACCTAGCCTTTTCCCTTGGGTTTGACTCAAGGGTCATCTTATTTTAAACCCCCCGGGCCAGTGCTCCTCTGAGTGTTGGTCCAACCTAGAGCACCATGCGGGGCCGTCCCTTGGCAACCTGGGTTACGTTGGCTCCCGTATGCTTAGCTTATCCGGTGTGCCTTGAGAACGAGATATGTGCAGCTCCTATCGGGATTTGTCGGCACAGCGGGTGGTGTTGCTGGATTTGTTTTACCATTGTCGGAGTTGTCTTGAAGAACCGGTATACCGAGTCTGATCGGAACGTCTCGGGAGGAGGTCTATTCCTTCGTTGACCGTGAGAGCTTGTCATGGGCTAAGTTGGGACTCCCTTGCAGGGATTTGAACTTTCGAAAGCCATGCCCGCGGTTATGGGCAGATGGGAATTTGTTAATGTCCGGTTGTAGATAACTTGAACCTTAACTTAATTAAAATGAATCAACAGTTTGAGTTACCGTGATGGTCTCTTCTCGGCGGAGTCCGGGAAGTGAACACGGTGTTGGAGTAATGCTTGCCGCAAGTTGTCCTCTAGTTTCTCGCTCACGCTTTGCCTCCTCTTCTCGCTCTCTTTTGCGAACAAGATAGCCACCATATTTGCTAGTCGCCTGCTGCAGCTCCTCATATTTACCTTGCCTTACCTATTAAGCTTAAATAGTCTTGATCGCGAGGGTGCGAGATTGCTGAGTCCCTATGGCTCACAGATTACTATTACACCAGATGCAGGGCCTGATGATTCCGCTCCAGGTGACGCGCTTGAGCTCAAGTGGGAGTTCGACGAGGACTCTCAACGATACTATGTTTCCTTTCCTGATGATCAGTAGTGGTACCCTGTTGGGGACGATCGGGACCGTGTCGCATGTTGGGTTATCTTTTATTTTGGCGCCGTAGTCGGGCCATGAGTGTTTGAATGATGTAATGTTATTCATGTACCTTGATTGACGTGGCGAGTGTAAGCCAACTATGTTATCTCCCCTTTTATTATCTATATATTACATGGGATGTTGTGAAGATTGCCTAACTTGCGACATATGCCTTCAATGTGATTATGCCTCTAAGTCGTGCCTCGACACGTGGGAGATATAGTCGCATCGAGGGTGTTACAAGTTGGTATCAGAGCCTTCCCCGACCTTAGGAGCCCCATTGATTGATCATTTTTAGCGGCCGGGTTGTGTCTAGAAAAATGTTTTGAGTCATTTAGGAATTATATATCAGAGAGTTTAGGAATTCTTTTTTACTTCCCAGTCTCCTCATCGCTCTGGTAAGGCATCCTGACGTAGAGTTTTGACTCTTCTCTTCTCAAATTTCACTAATTTATTTTTAGGATCACGCGGGTATCTTGGAATCGTTCCGATGGTTTTATGACGAGAACATTGTCTTGGTGCCTCTTGTCAGGGGTTTTGTGGAAGTGTCCCAGGGAGTTGAGCTCTGAGGTGTTGTCGTCATAATTTTATCGTTGCAATTATGGAATACCTGAGTTTAGTACGCCAACATCGAAAATCTCTTTTATGCAGTTCATTGGTGAGATAACCTCGACGCCACCCAGTACTGGGGCGGGAGTTCGGGAGTATCGCCATAACTTGTATAACGGATGCTTTTCGAAGGTTGAGGTAGATGGTTTCCGAAGTTTTTCTCGGTTATGTGTTGAAGGATGGATACAGCTGGATGTAGGATTTGCTAGATTTGGGTGAGATATTATGCTTCCCCTGTATCCCCAACACCTGATTGCATAACCGGAAAGGTTCGGGAGTTTCATAGGTGGGAATTCTCGTAGCTCTAGTTCTTCTTCCACGGATATTTGGTTTGAGATTGGGATTTCTTACCGATTATTCGTTCTTGATCCGTACCTTGTTGATTTATTTCTCTACCTAAATTCTACGTGGCTTCTCAATTTATGGATATGTGACCATTTCAAGAGGAATGCATTCATTCATTTTGTTCGGATGTGAAGACTATATGTTGCAATTTTCATTCCGTTGGATTCAGCTTCATTTATCTGTCTATGTGCTAACGGTGGTCAACCTCTTCAGGATGGCTCCCGCTAAGAGCACCAATCAGAATCAGAATCAAGATCCGCCACCACCTTCACCTCCTCCGGAGGCATGGCAAGCTGTGATGGCCACAACCAATGCAAACACACAGTTGATCATGCAAATTCTTCAAGAGCGCAATCAAGGCAACCAAGGGAACCAAGGCAACAATCAGAATCACTTTGCTACACTCAACCAGTTCCTTGCTAACGGGCCAAAGACTTTCAGCAATTGTGTTGAGGCAACCGATGCTGACGATTGGCTCGTGGATCTGTGCAAGCATTTCGAGTGCAGTAACGTCAGGCCTGAGGACTTTGTCAAGTTCGCTTCTTTCCAACTCAAAGATCAAGCTGCAGAATGGTTCCAGCAGTACAAGGATTCCAGAGGTGGACGTGCGATTACTTGGGATGAATTCCGTCAAGATTTCAGAGCTCACCATATCCCTCAGAGCATGGTTGAAAGCAAGCGTGAGGAATTCCGCAACCTGAAGCAAGGCTCTTTGTCTGTCTATGACTACAACAAGTTGTTTTAGAAGCTCGCCCGCTTTGCCAAGCAGGACGTCCCTGATGAGAAGAGCATGATATACCAGTTCAGGGGTGATCTCAGAGAAGAAATCCAGCTAGCTCTTGTTCTCTTTGAGCCCTTGAGATACGATGAGTTCTACAACATGGCACTGAAGCAAGAGGCCGCTCAATTGAGGTGTGATGCTTCCAAGAAGCGAGTCAGAGATGCTACTCCTTCTTCCTCTACTCAAGTGGCCAAGCAGCAGAAGTATTGGCTTCCTCCTCCTCCGTTCCGTCAGCCGTATCAGCAGAAGAGCAAAGGTGGCAGTGGATCTTCCCACCCACCCAACCCTGGCTTTCAGAACAAGACTTTGTCTCAAGCTCCAAGATCGAGTGCTCTGTACCACCGTCCGCTTTCAGAGGTCACGTGCAACAAGTGCCAACAAAAGGGTCACTATGCCAACAAGTGCTTCAACCAGAGGCGTCTCCCTCCTCCTCCTCCTATGAGATCAGCAAGTATAGCTGTGGTCAAGCATAACCCCAAGAACGCCAAGGTCAACTTGCTGAATGCAGCTCAGGCAGAGGACTCATCAGATGTCATCATGGGTAACTTTCCAGTTAACTCTTTCCCGCAAAAGTTCTTTTTGACACTGGTGCATCGCATTGTTTCATGTCAAGATCATTTGTTTCCAAGCATGACTTCATTTCACAAATGTTGGGTAAACCTATGGGAGTGGTTTCTCCGGCTAAGTCTATGAGGGCTACTTCAATAGTCCCGGATATTTCTATCATGATGGGTGATTTTAAGTTTCTGGCTTCCCCAATGGTTCTTGGTAACTCGGATATTGATCTTATTCTCGGGATGGATTGGCTTTCTAAGCACAAGGCTCAGCTTGATTGTGCAGCCAGGCAGATTCAATTGACTCATTCGTCTGAGGATGTAATTGTCTTTGCCGCGAATGACGATACCATCCGTCTATTTTCTCTCAATGAGAAGGGTGAACTGGATGCTATCTCGCAAATTCCAGTCGTTTGCGAATATCAAGACGTATTTCCAGAAGAGCTTCCAGGAATGCCTCCGCACCGGCCAGTTGAATTCGTTATTGATCTTGAGCCCGGTACGGAACCTGTGTGCAAGCGTCCTTACAAGCTCGGACTTGAAGAGTTGAAGGAGCTGAAGAAGCAACTCGATATTCAAGAGATAATGGGTCTCATCCGGCCTAGTTCTTCTCCGTGGGGTTGTGGTGTTCTTTTTGTGAAGAAGAAGGATGGAACGGACCGACTTTGTGTTGATTACCGTCCATTGAACAAGAAGACCATCAAGAACAAATATCCACTTCCCAACATCAACGAGATGTTCGAACAACTCAAAGGTGCCCAAGTATTCTCCAAGCTTGATCTCCGTATGGGTTATCATCAGATTCGAATCCGTGAGCAAGATATTCCCAAGACGGCTTTTAGAACAAGCTATGGTTCATATGAATACACTGTCATGTCTTTTGGCCTCGTCAACGCTCCTCCGACGTTCTCTCGCATGATGAACTTCATCTTCAACGCCTACACCAATGACTTCGTTTTGGTCTATCTCGACGACATTCTGGTTTTCTCGAAGAACAAGGAAGATCATGCCAAGCACTTGCGTTTGGTACTCGATAAGTTGAGGGAACATCAGTTCTACGCCAAGTTCTCCAAGTGCGAATTTTGGCTCGATGAGGTTCTTTATCTTGGTCATATCATCTCTGCCAAGGGCATTGCGGTGAATCCTGAGAAGGTGTCTGCAATTGTGAATTGGGAACCTCCTCAGAATGTGAAGCAACTCCGTAGCTTCCTCGGTCTCGCAAGCTATTGCCGAAGATTCGTTGAAAACTTTTCTAAGATCGCGAAGCCTCTCTCAAATCTTCTCCAGAAGCACGTCAAGTACGTTTGGTCTCCGGAGTGTGACATTGCTTTCAACACTTTGAAAGAGAAATTGATCACTGCTCCAGTTCTGACTCCGCCTGATGAATCCAAGCCGTACGAGGTCTTTTGCGATGCCTTTCTCCAAGGTCTTGGCGCAGTGTTGATGCAAGAGAAGAAAGTTGTTGCTTATACCTCTCGCCAGTTGAAGCCCAATGAGAAGAACTACCCCACTCATGATCTCGAGTTGGCGGCAGTTGTGCATGCTCTTTTGACTTGGAGACATCTCTTATTGGGAAGAAAAGTGGACATCTTCACTGACCACAAGAGTCTCAAGTACATCTTCACTCAGCCTAATCTCAACCTCAGGCAGACTCGATGGGTCGAAATGATTCAAGAGTATAATCCGAGTATCGAGTATACTCCAGGCAAGGCCAATGTGATTGCTGACGCATTGAGCAGGAAAGGCTTATTGCAACAGTCTGATTCTCAAGCCTTATCAACCCGAGCTTTGTGAAGCTTTCCGCAAACTTAATCTGCAAGTTGTTCCTCAAGGTTTCCTCGCCAACCTTCAAGTCTCTCCTACCTTGGAAGACCAGATTCGCCAAGCCCAGCTTCTTGATGCTATGGTGAAAAAGGTGAAGATTGGGATTGCCAAGAGTCAACCCAAGTACAAGTGCTACCGCCTTGATGACAAGGACACTCTCTTCTTCGAGGATCGTATTGTTGTACCCAAAGGTGACCTCCGTAAAGTGATCATGAACGAGGCTCACAATTCTCTCCTCTCCATCCACCCTGGGAGCACGAAGATGTATCAGGACCTCAAGCAGGCTTATTGGTGGACTCGAATGAAGCGCGAGATTGCTCAGTTCATGAATGAGTGTGATGTCTGCAGAAGAGTGAAGGCAGAACACCAAAGGCCAGCTGGTCTCCTCCAACCTCTTGCCATTCCAGAATGGAAGTTTGACCACATTGAGATGGACTCCGTGACTGGGTTTCCAAAGTCCAAGCGTGGCAATGATGCTATATTCGTTGTCATCGACAAACTCACCAAAGTGGCTCATTTTCTGTCTATCAAAGAGTCAATCACTGCAGCTCAATTGGCGGAACTCTATACCTCTCGAATTGTCTCTCTGCACGGTATTCCTCAAGTGATCTCTTCAGACCGTGGCAGCATCTTTACCTCCAAGTTTTGGGATTCTTTTCATAAGGCCATGGGCACCACCATCCGCTTCAGCACAGCTTTCCATCCTCAAACTAGCGGTCAAGTCGAGCGTGTCAATCAGATTCTTGAAGATATGCTCAGGGCTTGTGTGATCTCCTTCGGCATAAAGTGGGAGGATTGTCTTCCTTATGCTGAATTCTCCTACAACAACAGTTTTCAAGCAAGTTTGGGCAAGGCCCCATTTGAAATTCTGTATGGCAGGAAGTGCCGTACCCCTCTCAACTGGTCTAAAACTGATGAACGTCAGCTTTTGGGTAATGACTTAATCACAGAGGCAGAGGAAATGTGCAAAGTCATTCGAGATAACCTCAAAGCAGCCCAATCCCGCCAGAAGAGCTACTATGACAGTAAGCACCGTGATTTGGCTTTCGAGATCGGAGATCATGTTTACCTCCACGTCTCTCCTATGAAAGGTACTCACCGCTTCGGTATCAAAGGGAAGCTTGCCCCTAGATACGTGGGACCTTTCAAGATTGTCAGCAAGAGAGGCGATCTCGCCTAACAACTCGCTTCCTTCAAACTTTGCAAATGTTCATGATGTGTTCCATGTCTCTCAGCTCCGAAAGTGCTTCAAGACTCCTGACCGCACCGTCAACTTCGAGGACATTGAGCTCTAAGAAGATCTCTCCTACCGTGAGCACCCCGTGGCTATTCTTGAAGAGACTGAACGCAAGACTCGCAACAAGTCAATCAAATTCCTCAAAGTCAAGTGGTCACACCATTCCGACCGTGAAGCTACCTGGGAACGCGAGGATCACCTCCGTTCTGAGTACCCGGCGTTCTTTCAGTCCTAGATCTCGGGACGAGATCCTTTCGTAGTGGTGGAGTGTTGTAACACCCCGGATATGACTTTCCCAATATGTATTCCAACTCTTGCCGTTTCCGGCTTTAAGTTATTTTATTTTCTCGGGTTCGGGTCTTTGTCTTCGTGTGTTGTTATCGTTGTCATGCATCTCATATCATGTCATCATGTGCATTGCATTTGCATACATGTTCATATCATGCATTCGAGCTTTTTCCCCGTTGTCCGTTTTGCATTCCGTCGCTTCGTTCTCCTCCGATGGTCATTTCTACTTTTCTTTCGTGTGTGGGGTTTAAACATTTCCGGATTGGACCGAGACTTGCCAAGCGGCCTTGGTTTACTATCGGTAGACCGCCTGTCAAGTTTCGTATCATTTAGACTTCGTTTGATACTCCAACGGTTAACCGAGGGACCGAAAAGGCCTCGTATGTGTTGCAACCCAACACCCCTCCAATTTGGCCCAAAACCCACCATAACCCTCTCCATCATCTAGAGCGTTCGATCACGATCGTGTGACCAAAAACCGCACCTCATTTGGACTCCCCTAGCTCCTCCTATGTATAAATAGGCATCTCCCCCGAAATTCCCGGATCAAACCACCCTAACCCTAGCGTTTGTCCTCCTCCTGCCGCCGGATGCGTCCGGATCGGACCGGACACGTCCGCGCCGCCGCACCCAGCCTGTCACCGCGCGCCACGTGGCAGGCCGTCTCCGCCACCGCCGCGAAGGCCCGCCGGCCCGAAGCCGGCCCTCCCCGCGATTCGCTCGGGCCAGAGGCGCCCTCCTCGCGAGCCGTCGTCTTCCTCCTCCACGGCACCCGACCGCCGCCTTTCTCCGCCCGTCGCCCCGCCTCTCGCTGGCAAGCCGCACTCCGGCGAGCCTCCGCGCCGCCCGACGACCTCGTCCGCCGCCCCTCTGCCTCGCCGTTCCACCGCACCACGTCGCCCCGGCAAGCTCCCCCACCGGCCGGCCTCTCCTCCCCTCAAGTCCCTCTCCGACCTCCTCCACGGTGACGTCTTCGGCGAAGCTCCGGCGACCTCGACATCCGTGCATGAACAGTACCCCCAGCCAGATCTAGATCTGAGAAAATTGCGACGGTTGACTTTTTTCCTGAAACCCTAATTTTTTGGCTCCTGTTCATCATGTCGTAACTCCTCATCCGTAACTCCGTTTTGGGCATATAGCATATCAAAATGTTCGTCTCAGAGAGCACATCATTTCATCTCATTGCATCATTTTCATTTGAGTTCATCTTGATGCCCGAAATTCTGTTAGAAGAGTGCTACTTGAGTTAATTGTCAGATCTGCTGCTCCATTTAGATATTTGTCATTTTTGCCATGATTATTGTGTGCATGATATGCCCATGAGCTCTACATATGTTTTCTTAACGGTTTTTTCATCTTTCCAGAGGTGCAACCCATGTATTTTTGTGATGTGTGTGACGACTAGCACAAGCTTGCAAAGTGAGGCACTTGGTTATGCTGATTTCAGGGACTTAGCATTTCCACTATGTCCTTGAGCTGTTTATCTCATATGGTCATATGTTCATGTTGTTTCCTAGTGATCCGTGCCTCTTTTGAGGATGATCAGTAAGGATGTTTTGTTAATATTGTAGTGCTCTATCCATCCATGTCTTTGTTTGCAATTATGGAGCATCCTAGCTTGAGTTAATCGAGCTCTACTTTTGCTACTTCGTGAATCTGGGCAGATTGTCTACTTGTTAGCGATTTTGCCGATGATGTTGTAGTTGATCCGTGCATGCTATGCTATTGTTCTTGCCATGTCTAGCTTGAATTTTGTGTATTCTTGATGGATGTATGCTTAGCTTGTCATGACTTGCTCCGTAGTGAGTGCATCGAGCTCGTAAACATGCCTACTTGATATCTATTTTCAGCATGCTCCAGTTTTCACTAAGTCTGAGAACTGATTATATTTTTGCCATGTTCACATGCTTGCAAATGTATTTTCTGATCCCTTTTGGCTCAAGGTCACTAAGGGACTTTTGTTAAGCTCCTTGAGTAGCTCCATGCCATGCTTTACTTTGCCATGTTCAGGTCCTGTAGCATATAGTTTTGTTGCTCCGAAGAGTGCTATCTGATCTGAAATTCCAGACAAGTGTTAATTTCACTAAGTCTGAGATCTGTTTACCATATGCATTTTTGCCATGCTTGTTTGAACCTGTTAATGGATGAATTGGCCATAGCTGAGTGCTAGACTTTTGTTAAGCATCTTGAGTGCATCCTTGCCATGTATTTTTATGCCATGTTTGGATGATGTAGCATGTTCATCTCATTGCATTTAGATGGCTACTTGCTGTAAATCGCAGAACGTGGCCATATTTGAATTGCTTGCCATTTCCAAACCGTAACTCCGATTCCGGCGTTCTTTATAATGTTTTCAAGCAATTTCATCTCATCTTTCCAGTGGCACACTTGGATTTCCAAGTTGAGGCCAGGTTCATGCATTCCATTTCACATCTTGCATATGCATCCCGCATCGCATCCCGCATAGCATACCATCCTTCCATCGTATTGTTTGAGCTTTGCACGTGGTTGATTGTGTTCCGTTTGCTTGTTTGTCTTGTTTGGGTAGAGCCGGGAGACGAGTTCGCTAATGAGGAGCCCGTTGAGTTTGCTTTCGAGGATCCAGTCAACTCTGACAACTTTGCAGGCAAGATGATCATACCCTCGAAATCACTACTATCTTTGCTATGCTAGATGCTCGCTCTTTTGCTATGCCAATGCTATGATGCCTTCCACTTGCTTTCAAGCCTCCCAAATTGCCATGTCAACCTCTAACCCACCATGTCCTAGCAAACCGTTGATTGGCTATGTTACCGCTTTGCTCAGCCCCTCTTATAGCGTTGCTAGTTGCAGGTGAAGATTGGAGACCGTTCCTTGTTGGAACATTATTTACTTGTTGGGATATCATTATATTATCTTGTTATCTTAATGCATCTATATACTTGGTAAAGGGTGGAAGGCTCGGCCTCACGCCTAGTATTTTGTTCCACTCTTGCCGCCCTAGTTTCCGTCATATCGGTGTTGTGTTCCCGGATTTTGCGTTCCTTACGCGGTTGGGTTATAATGGGAACCCCTTGATAGTCCGTTTTGAATAAAACTCCTCCAGCAATGCCCAACCTTGGTTTTACCATTTGCCACCTAGCCTTTTCCCTTGGGTTTGACTCAAGGGTCATCTTATTTTAAACCCCCCGGGCCAGTGCTCCTCTGAGTGTTGGTCCAACCTAGAGCACCATGCGGGGCCGTCCCTTGGCAACCTGGGTTATGTTGGCTCCCGTATGCTTAGCTTATCCGGTGTGCCTTGAGAACGAGATATGTGCAGCTCCTATCGGGATTTGTCGGCACAGCGGGTGGTGTTGCTGGATTTGTTTTACCATTGTCGGAGTTGTCTTGAAGAACCGGTATACCGAGTCTGATCGGAACGTCTCGGGAGGAGGTCTATTCCTTCGTTGACCGTGAGAGCTTGTCATGGGCTAAGTTGGGACTCCCTTGCAGGGATTTGAACTTTCGAAAGCCATGCCCGCGGTTATGGGCAGATGGGAATTTGTTAATGTCCGGTTGTAGATAACTTGAACCTTAACTTAATTAAAATAAATCAATAGTGTGAGTTACCGTGATGGTCTCTTCTCGGCGGAGTTCGGGAAGTGAACACGGTGTTGGAGTAATGCTTGCCGCAGGTTGTCCTCTGGTTTCTCGCTCGCGCTTTGCCTCCTCTTCTCGCTCTCTTTTGCGAACATGATAGCCACCATATTTGCTAGTCGCTTGCTGCAGCTCCTCATATTTACCTTGCCTTACCTATTAAGCTTAAATAGTCTTGATCGCGAGGGTGCGAGATTGCTGAGTCCCTATGGCTCACAGATTACTATTACACCAGATGCAGGGCCTGATGATTCCGCTCTAGGTGACGCGCTTGAGCTCAAGTGGGAGTTCGACGAGGACTCTCAATGATACTATGTTTCCTTTCCTGATGATCAGTAGTGGTGCCCTGTTGGGGACGATCGGGACCGTGTCGCATGTTGGGTTATCTTTTATTTTGGCGCCGTAGTCGGGCCATGAGTGTTTGAATGATGTAATGTTATTTATGTACCTTGATTGACATGGCGAGTGTAAGCCAACTATGTTATCTCCCCTTTTATTATCTATATATTACATGGGATGTTGTGAAGATTGCCTAACTTGTGACATATGCCTTTAATGCGATTATGCCTCTAAGTCGTGCCTCGACACGTGGGAGATATAGTCGCATCGAGGGTGTTACACTGTCCTTGGTGTTGCACTGGTTGCAGCAGGAGTTCTTGCCCGTGCTGGTGGTGGAGCAGATGGAGCTGCCATTGGTGCATTAACTCTCCTGTTTTCCTGCAGTGAGAACATATAGACAGATTAGAACATAGTATTAAATATACACAAGATTTAACCTGCAGTGACAACATATATAAATAAGATTTAACCTGGTGTTGGTTCCTTCTCATTGCTAGGGCTGGCTTCAGATTTTTGTGGCAGCTAGTGTACCTATGCTCTGTCAAGTTGCAATTGCTGCAGGTTATTGTTGCCATCCTTGAAGTATCTTTCGGAGCTGGCTTCTCAAACTGATTCTTAGTCTGCTTCTTTCCTGGCTTGTCTCTGAAAACTGGTGGCTCTATGTCAGGGGTCCCAATATTTGGCCATAGATCAGGCCCAGGCACAGGATACACAATTGGATTGTAGGCTGCTTGGTACATTGGTTTCTTGAAGAAATCACTAACAAAATCTTCTAGATGAAGTTTTGCCTTGTTAATTGCAGAAACACCATGCTTGCAAGGAACACCAGTCATGTCCCATTTGCTACACCCACATCTATGCACTTGCAGATTTACTGCATATGTGCTTTCTCCACTGCTAACCTGGTATAGATCAGGTCCTGCTTTGATTGACTGACAATATCTAGCATGGTGTTTTGCTTCTTCTAACTTCTCAGCATATGTTGGGCATATCTGCCACTTGGCTGTCTCAGTCTTGGTCCTATTGGCATTGAACTTAACTAGCAATTTTGTTCTGATGCTATCAACCATGGTTTTAATTGGTTTCCCTCTCACATCAAGTATCATTTTGTTGAACACTTCACTAATATTGTTAACAACCAAATCAGTTTTACAATTCTTGTCCATGGCATGTCTAGCCCATGTATGCTTGGGTATCTTTCTAAGCCATTTCCAAGCTGTCTCACACTCTCTTTTCATGCCTTCCATTGCTTGTTCAAAACCATGCTCAGTATATGAATAACTAGCCTGGTCCATATACTTCTTTAACTCTTCACCTCTAAAGCCAGCTGTTTGAAAGTTCTGATAAATATGTCTAAAGCAGTATCTTTGAGGGTAATTTGGGAAGACATTGTTTATGGCTTTAAGAAGGCCCCGTTTAAATAACTAGTGTTCAAAATATAGTATAACAACACACTATTTGACAGTACTAAGCATGGTAAAACTTCAGTAAAAATAAGAATTATGATGTATGAGGTATCTTTTATCTATCAGATATGCTAGTGTACTTGCCATACTTGCCTGACTCACCACCAAGAGCATACTTGAGCTGGGTTAGAAACCAGGACCAGCTGGCAGTGTCCTCCTTGTCAACAATAGCAAATGCAATGGGAAAGATGTTGTTATTACCATCTCTTCCAGTTGCAGCCAATATTTGTTGCCCTGTTGTCAACTTAACAAAGCAACCATCAACACCTACAACCAAACATAACACATTAGCACCAAACATAAACAAAAGCAATGGCAAATATGTTGGGAAAATAATTATGCAAGTACCTATGAAGGGTCTGCAACCATTTAGGAAGCCCTCTTTGTAAGCATTGAGGCACATGAACAAGCCATGAAATCTAGGGTTTTTACTAGGATGAAGCTTTAAATGCTTTGTTGTCACAATGCATCTACTTACAGGATTGGTATCCAACACAACTTGGAGGTAATCCCTTATCCTAGTGTATTGTGCCCTCTGATCTCCTTGGACAACTTCCTTAGCTGCTTTCCTTGCCCTGTAGGCCATGTGAATGGACACTTCAATTCCATGTTTTTTCTTCAAATTGTCAATTATTGCCTGGACTGGTGTGTTTATGTCAGACCTTAACTGTTGCTCACACTCATGTGCCAACCATCTTGCAGTGACTTGGTGCTCTCTCCAACAGCAGGACAGTTGTGGTACAAGTTCATTTTCTTCATGCAAAATGTCTTCTCATGTGCAATTTTGGAAGCAACAATGAAAAAAGGACAGTCATCTGTACTGCAAACTACAATAACTCTCTGAGCAATTCCTATGAAATGAGTAGTTCCTGTTTTGTGAGATGTGAAATGTTAGGAGTGCCCTCCTGAACTGCTGGACATCTAGCAAACAAAGTTGCTTGACAAATTGTTCTTATGGGTTTTTCCTCTCCTCATCATACCAAACCCTAACTTTATTCTTTTTGGACTTGCTCTTCCTACCATTTGGTAGCTTAAATGGTGAAAGCTGAGCACAATCATTCTCTTCTTGACTTAAATCACCTGGGTTGCTCTCCTCATCAGATGAAGATGCCCAGTATTGCTCTATGATTTGATCCAAACTTGCATGGGATCTTGTTGTTGGCCCCTTCCCCCTCCTCTTACTTCCTCCTGTGCTGCTGCTACCTCCTAAACTGCTTCCTCCTACACTGCTTCCTCCTCTCAAGCCCTCATCTACTGGCTCCTCTTGTCCTTCCTCCTCATCTCTTCCTTCATTCTCCTCCTCCTCATCTGGTCCATATAGCTCTTCTACATCAATGTCTCCTTCAAAGTGATGTAGTGGATCATCCCTATGCCTCTTCATTGCCTCCAACCTAGCCAATATGCCCTCATCTTCAAGATCTTCATCCTCACTTTCACTATCAGTGAACTCCTCAGCAAGCAGCTGTTGGAGTTTTCTTTTTGCTGCCTTGTACTTCTCTCTTTGTATCATATTACTCCTGTACCTCTGAATTTCTTCATTTCTTTTCTGCTCCATCATCTGCTCAATGTGCTCTTGCTCTTGGTCTGTCTCCATGAAATACTCATGCCTCTCATTACCATTGTCCAAAGCAAACTCAGGTTCACTTGGGCCCTTTTGCTTCAACAAACAAGAGCTCTCCTGTGTGTTCATTACTTGGACTGGTTGTGGTTGGGGTTTCACTGGACTGGGGAAAAGAACTCCTGAATTGTCTACCTCATAGACAACTGGTACACCTATTTCTGATAAAGGAACCTGCTCTTCATAAGCATGACCAATGTTCAAATCAACTGGTCTAGGTGCATCACTTCTCATAATTGTAATGTTAACAACATTCTTTCCTTTACTAGCTATGTCATCCAACATTTCTTCCACCTTGTCATCATCAGTTAATTCTTCCATTCCTGACACACCAACTCCTGGATCTCTAACATAATACATAAAATCCCTTGAACTATAGCCTTCTACCTCTATTAGGGCAATGAGATTCCAGAAGGTTATGTCTGATAAACAGATTGTTCTTTCCAAGTTATCTCTGTCTAGGAAATGGAACCCCACTTCCCATTCTTCATCATCCAAGCTACAAATTCAGATAAAATGCATTTAACAGTGTTCACAATTATTGTTAAGAGGTCTCATTGGTGGCAACAGAAATTCAGTTTAGAGTGTTAAAATCCAGTTAATAGTGTAAACAAAATTCAGTTAACAACATACAATTATCAATAAATTCAGTTAACAATTAACAGTGTTCACAATATTCAGTTAACAGAGTTAAAATTGTTGGCAACAGAAATTCAGTTAACAGTGTTAAAATCCACTTAACAGTCTTCAAAAAATTCAGTTAACAATATACAGTGTTCAATAAATTCAGTACACAGTTAACAGTTTACTGAAAATTCAGTTAACAACTAACATTAACCCTAATGCTAGAACCCTAACACTACAACCTTAGCCGTACTACAACTACCCAAGAACACCAACCATAGAACCCTAACACTACAACCCTAACCCTAGAATACCAATCGGGGAAATGACAAAGGAGGAGGAGGATGACTTACTCCACACCGCCGAAGGAGGAGGCAAAATGGTGGCTGCCCGTTGGATTGGCCTTCACTGACTGGGCGAACACAGTAGCCGCCGCGTATTCCAACGACTTCGGCGGCGACGACGGTTGGGGAAGAGGCAGCGCGCTCGACGGATTGGAGCTCCCGCAGAACTCCGGTGGATCTCCAGCACCGCCGCCCGGAGCATCCCCACCGGCAGCAACTCCCCCGCCGCCGTCCACACCGCTAGGTTTCGTCGTCGCCATGGATTGGAGCTGGAGGGAGAGGACGGAGCAGATCTGGTCTGGTCGGGCGCCGTCGGTCGGTCGGTCCAGCTCGACAAGATGTACGCTCAAACGGCGCCGTTAGCGCGTCCGTTACGCCACGCCACGTCACGCCACGTCACGCATATTGGGCCCCCCATGTCAGAAACGCCCTCAACCGCGCAGAATTACATGTTCAGTGTAATCTGCAAAACTGTTACTGAATCCGCGGTGGCTTTTGCAAATGATTAGCGACCACGTTGTTTTCTGCAAGATAAGCCCAAATGTGGTGGTTTCTTGCAATTCACTCGTTTCTGACCCTAGTACTATGTTCTGTGCCCTTAGGGCCATGTAATAAAGTTTGATCCTCCAGCTTCAACATTGTGTACACTACATATTATTCGTAGTGACATCACATATTTGATTCATCAATCTTTGCAATCCATACAATGAAATGGAGCATACAAGTACTTTGTACTGTTTACCTAAAAAGCACTTTCTATAAAATACTACTCTACATAGTTTTGCTTAGCGGTATAGCACATGGATTTACCAACGCTTGCGGTCCAATCCTTCAATGTGACAAAACATTCGGAACGTAATTGCCGATGCAAAGCCCACTCCAAACCCCAGGCCAACAAATGTGAAGAGAAGGATGGCATCAAGTTTATCCTGCCACAAATTATAAGGTTCAGGAGGGTCCAATGCACTTGAATTTGTAGTCTCACATTGTTTAGAGAGCGGACTTCCACATAGCCCCACGTTGCCTTCAAATGAACTATTGGGGAATGACAAGAACTGGTTGCCCTGCGGTATTCTTCCAACCAAGTTGTTGTATGAAAGATTCAACCAAGCAAGAGAGGTTAGAGAGGTCAGCACTTGCGGGATTTCTCCTGAAATCCGGTTCCAGGAGAGGTCCAACGATTCCAGCTGAGACAAGTTACTGAGGCTAGATGGCATTTGTCCTGTGAAATTGTTGGACGACATATTAACCCCGTGAAGCGAAACAAGATTCCCAATTGACTCTGGAATAGGACCATCAAATGAGTTATTTGAGAAATCGATTGCTTTGAAAGTAGTTAGAATCTTGGTGAAAATAAGGTCGGATCCCTTAAGTGTGATGGTAACAGTGTCTTGATAAAATCCATGCGTCGTGTTTGTGTAATAGCCTAAAACTCGTCCCTCCTCGTTGACATTTTCCATCATTGCTTTGAATTTATTAAACCATCCTTTTGGCAGGTGTCCATAGAATCTGTTGGAAGCCAAACAGAGTATTTGCAAACTTGGGAACTGGTTGGTGGTTCCATGGTCACCATCAAGATCCCTTATTGTTCCATTGAGCTGGTTGGACCGTAAGACAAGGACGCGAAGCTTTGGAAGAATACCCAACCAAGATGGAAAAGAACCGCGGAACTGATTGTTACCAACATCAAGAAGCTCTAACTGTTGACAATTTGACAGTGATCTTGGTAGTTCACCTTCAATTCGATTTCTGTTCAAATCTATCGTTCGAAACTTGCATTCCTCTCTAATATTTTCAGGCAACATCCCATTGAATTGATTTTCTCTCAACTTCAACACGGCTAGTTTCCCACTTCCTATAAGACATGATGGGAGTGATCCACTAAAATTGTTGTAAGACAGGTCCAAGATATTGAGATGGCTTGCACTGCAGATGGAAGATGGTACATAACCATTTAATTTATTCTTGGACAAATTGAGGTAGAAGCTTCTAATGTATCTTCCAAAGTCGGGAAGAATGGAAGAGAAGTTATTGTTTGAATAATCCAATACTTTCCCAGGCATTGCAGTTACCGGTATTGGTATGCTGCCTTGAAGCCTATTAAAGCTGAGATCAAGAGCAGTTAGGCGTGGCATATGAACAAGAGAAGGAAACTTCTCCAAAGCCGTGAACATGTTGCGCGAGAAGTTCAAACTCTCAAGCTGGTCCTTCCAGTTCTCCCATACCAAACTTGGTATAACATCATTTATTTGATTACTTGAAAGGTCAAGAACGGAAACTTTATCTAGATATCTCAGTGAACCCGGAAATTTTGTGAGGTTGCAGGATGCAAGGTGTATCTGGTAGATGTTAGGAAGAGATTTTAAAACGTCACCGCCTTCTTCGTCGGCGATTGATAGCTTGTTGTTGGATAGACTAAGAAAAAAGAGTTTCTCCAACCTCCAGAAAGAGCTTAGTTTGATTGTGCCTGACAATCTATTTGATTCAAGGTTGAGGTATTCAAGATGTTTAAGCTGAAGGATTGGTTTGGGTATATGGCCAGTTAACTGGTTGTCGTTTATCTCGACAGTAGACAAGGATGAATATAGAGGGGAAGGAATGTCTTCAAGATGACCAGAGAGTTGATTGTTCTTTAGGGAAAGCACTTTCAATGCTGGAAAAGCGAACAACGATTGTGGAATTTTCCCTGCATGAAAAGGGCGAGTACTAGTCAAAATATGTTCCAGTGCTTTTAAAAGAAAATTAATACACATATCTATGTATATATGGCAAAATAGCAATCAGTTTTTTTAAAAAGAAGTAAATTATCCATTAATTTCTGAAATATTTCATGACTTTTAGGTGCAATACTGTGTTCATATACTTTTATAGTTAATTCGGCCTATATTTCTAACAAACTTAAATAACACTACTAATAGGGCAGCCCGGTGCACGTAGCTTCTGCTTGCGCAGAGTCCGACCACTTTGGGTCTATTGTACGCAGCCTTTCCCTACATTTCTGCAAAAGGCTACTAATGCAGAGGCAGGGATAAACATAAATAACACTACTAATGCCCCCAAAAATTAAATAACCACATTTTTAACTGTGCATGCTAACCAACATTTACAGATAAATAGTACAATTGATAGTTTAATAGAATATGTGCTTTGCAGCTATGGTGTGGGCATCGTCTGATGCAGAGGCCGGGGATAAACCCTCCTTTTCGAAAAAGGTAGTTTTCAGCTAAGTAAATTACTGAAGACTATGGTTATGGTAGTTGGAAATTAAGTTTCACTGTGAGTAGCGGAAGTGTTATGGCCATAAAAAGATTCACAAAAGAACATCCTAACCAAACTATACTTCGATCTACCGAAAAAGGCTTTGGCCCTGCAGTATATATAAAGCAAAGACCAACGACAATTCACCGCAAACAACACACACCCGAGGCAGGATACATAGGTGCTGAAGAACAGCTACAACCGGAGTGTGGCTCATTGTGAAATGTGAACTCGCTAGAGGTGTGGTTAGGCAAGTACTACACAACTAAAAAGTGTCGAGTATAAAAAATAAGATGTTTTTTCTGCAAAAATGTTTACTCTTTCTGTAAATACATGGGGTGACCTCATTGTTTCAGGTTGAAAAACAGAGTAATTTCCTTTTCTTAGCAGTACCGTGTATTTAAATAGATGAGAGTTGTGTCAACCATGATATGCATTTAGCTAGGAACGAAAAGAAGCATTATCTGAGATTGTAGTTAGGATCTCACCAACAAGGCTGTTGTTCCCTAGCCGTAAAACTTCAAGCCGGGTCAAGTTTGCGATTGCCGAGGGAATCGACCCAGAATGCCGGCAACCTTGGATACTCAATGTTGTCAACCTGTTAAGGTTTCCGATCCATGAAGGCACCGGTTGCCCGGTGTAGTTGCAATTTTCGAAATCCAGCAGCGTCAGCTTCGCAAGAGTTCCAATCTGATCAGGCACCGTCCCAGTGAAACTGCAACTCTTCATGCGCAGGTACACCAAGCCCGTCAGATTGCCGATCCAAGAGGGCTGTGACCGAGAGAAATCATATCTCTCGAGGCGCAAAGATGTCAGCTGCCTGATATCGCCAACTGAAGAAAGCTCGGGACCTACCGGGTCCCAGGAGCTCGACCCGTGAAGCTCCAGACTGCTCAGTGATGGGAGCTTGCTCAGCGAAGAGAGCCCCTCGGAAATGCGTGTGGTGGTGAGGCTCAGGCTCTTGAGGGAGGTGAGGTTGAGGAGTGCGGGGTCGACGCGGCGGATCACCGCGACGATGCTGCTGAGGTTCAGGGAGATGACCCTTCCGGAGGCTGCATCGCAGGCGACGCCCTCCCAGTGGCAGCAGTCCTCTCCGTCTCGCCATGACTGTAGGTTTGCATGGGTGAAGGAATGTTTGAGGTGGAGGAGGGCTGAGGCTTGGTCTGGGAGGCAGGGGACGGTGCTGTTGGTGGTGTTGGCTGAAGCGTGCATGGAACAGGAGCATATGAGGAGGAGCGTGAGGATGTGGAGGTGGTGCAGAATGGGAGTAGCCACCATTTTGCTGCTGGCCTGCGGCTTCCAATGGTGTAGGACAGTAGGAGTATGTTCCCTTTATAGAGTGCAGACAGTAGGAATCATTTTGCATGGTCTGGGTCATGCATGCCGTGGTTGACAGGCCATTTGGTGAGAAAAATATCACGGTGGCTGTGGTGAATAGACTCGGCAGGCAGTCAAGATGCATGCATGGTTCCTGAAGTCTTTGTTTTATGCTTGCATTTCTGTAGGCATTTTCAGCTGCTTTTTCTCGGATGGCAAACCTAAGCCCAACAATAGACATGTGCTAGACTTCGACCAGCCGGCAGAAATGCTCGGATCATTCTGTTTTGCTTTTTGACCCATTTTTGTGAACTTCAAAGCAGAGCATTGTGGTTTCTTTGCTGGTAGCTGGAACAGGAACACCATGCTTTGCTGCTGATGGCTTTGTCCAAGTGATCACAAGATGGTTCTTGTGTCACTACGAAAATGCACACATCCCATCGTTTTCTTACTTCTGGGTATTATCTAACGACCAAGACGCGAAGACCTGGTAACACCAGCATCCATCTTCTTTGTGATCTTTCTATAAATTACTGCTGAGACTTGCAAGTCGTCCTACACAGGGCCCTTTGGGTGTTGGTCCAAGAAGAACCTCAGGCAAGACATCTGGAACGGACAGAGAGAACTCTTCAAAGGTTGAACTGTTCTCTGGACTGCTTAATTTCCGGCTTCGAGTCAAGTTACGCATTTCATACTCTTCAAACGTAGTAGCTCCCGCATGACTGTTCTTTTCTTTCTGTTGGTAGCAGTTTGTCACCATTTGCCTGCATGTGTCACACCAAACTGTCATATAATGCGGAAAATTCTCGGTCCAGCGAAGGGGACAGATGACCAAGAAACAATTTATTCATTACTTACTACAGTGCTTCCTTCGTCATCAACATACTGACGGTCAAAGCTAGGGGTGGTTGATTACACACGTTGTCGGAGGACCTACCATCTTTACTGGTACAAAAAGCATTGGCTGGTTCTTCAGTCTTTGCTACCTCTATTCCACCGTGTTACCCACAGTTTTTAACAAACCGATTAATTGAATTTAATAGATCGGGCATTGAGTTAGTCCTGCTATCCATTGATTAACTTCAGAATTCAAATCACCCACCCCTCTAATGATCACCAGAAAACCTAAAAACCAGACTCACATTCCCTCCATTCACTTGATACCATGACTGTTTGACCTTGTTGGACTTTGAAAGCTCAAAGGGGAGCATGAAAAGACTTTGGTTTTGTTGACTGTGGTGATTATATTAAATGTAGTCCTGCTGTCATTTCCCATCAGGACTGGGCACTGATATTAGGCTCTTACGCTGCTGGCGTCAGAGAGTAATTACGTTGGGCTCTGATAGATTGCAAAGAAACTATGCAACAGATCCAAAGTTAAGCTTAGGCAGATATAATAAAGTAACTTCGACATACCAGAAACCCTTGCAGTTTGTTAGCATCGGATCCAGCCATGTCGCCCAGTTGATCCTCAGAGTCGTACCGCTTCCATGCATTGCACATCTCGGTCACTGGCCATTCTTTAAACAGACATTTTGGGGGAACACAATGAATTTGGGAATCTGGATCATCTGTATTGCCTTCTCCTCATCATCACCATCACCAATGGTCAGAATAGCCCTCTCATATTCTCTGTAGGCTTCCCAGAGTTAGCTGCCTTTTAGTCACATGTAGACCCCCTGCAGTGACTGCAGACTCTTACAAATCCCTCATTTTTGAAAGATCAGATTGTGACCATCATGACACTGACTGATCATGCTCCTCAACAGAACCAAGGTAGTCCTGCAAAATAGATTAATGCTTCGATCAACAAGATAAGTTATCACTCCAGATGCTCAACAATCTAAACTCAACTCCACAAAAACAGTATGGCATACCAGATATTCTTGCACTCCACGTTCATAGAGCTTTTCATGACTTTAACAACAGAGACAAGGAGAAAGGTTTTGGTGCAGATAACATAAATATTCCAGGAAAGCGCTTCAAGAGAAAAAAGAATCACAAACCCAAAGCTCAGTTAGATCTCATCCTTCGGCCAATCCCACCACATATTTGGTGCGAGAGGCACGAACCTTATCGATATCCCCCGGTTATTTTTTCAAACATTGTACTAACTGAAAAGGAAAACACTAGTGCGTAGATAACAACCACAAAGCTCAGACCAATCAGTCTGTCACAAAACAGAACAACAGAAAAACCAAAAGCATACAAGAGATTTATCAACCAATCAGACCAATCGGCATTAAGCTAGTCAGGCAATAACTTCATCAACCAAAAGCATCTACCCACCTAGAAGTTCATACAAGATAATACTACGTACAACGAAATAACATTGAAGTCAAGACAATGAAGCAGCTCATTTCGAGCTATTGCATCGTCGAGCGATGATCTCATTCTGCAAGCTCATGTAGAACTGTTGTTGTCGCCCAGTCATAGCACTAATATCCATATCCATAATTCTCCCATCTTCCAACCTTCTCTGAAGTTCTAACTCTCTTTCCCTTACTTCCAGCTTCTTTCTCTTGAATTCTAACTCTCTTTCTTTTACTTCAAGCTTTTTTCTCTTGTGTGCTATCATGCCTTTTCCATTTGCAATCCTCTCTTCTTCTAGTGCACATGCTTGTTCAAAGTGCTCATCTTCCTTGAGCTCTTTCACGCTCTCCGCCACTCTCTTATTTGACCACAGATGATCAGCCGCTTCCATGTAAATATTATCATTTGGAGAGACAGAACTTTTACAAGGTTGTAATTGTTCTTTCTCCGCCATACTACCTATTGGTCTTTCCAAAGGCTCATTTTCTGGAGTAGGAACCTCCGCTTCACCATCAGGACAACTTGAGTTGGACGTGTCTGGACTTGAATTGGGTGTCGTCTTCTGTTTTTTCTGAGATAACATATCAGTCCATTTTTTATGGAGTTGTAAGGTATTCCAACAATGCAAGAAACCAAACACTTTCTTTTCTTCTGCCTTGTACACTTCCAATGCCTGAACAATCTGTGCAAGTATATGTCTTGTTAAAATTACATAAAACAAATGTAACTACAGATTAAAGAGATAGGTGTATACCTTATCTTTCTCTGTCGTTACGCTTCTACACCCAACACGGTCATAACATCCACAGAACTTCTGTACGTGTTCTTGAATGGTCGACCAACGGTGCAAGAGAGAATTTTGACTACGATCTGACTCGAAGTTCCTGTTCTCGTGGAAGTAACAATGCATTCTCTGCCAATAAGTAGAACAAGTCTGCTCATTCCCTTGTGCTGCATCCATACTGATATTTAGCCATGCCAACACCAACATATAGTCTTCCTTGTCACTGAAATTTTCTGTTCTCTTGATGTTTGTTGGCATGGACGGAATAGCTTGTTCAATTGGCGATTGTTGCTCCTCAGCTGAGCTACTACCAAGTTGACGGTCATCCCAAAATGGTTCCTTGTTTCCCTGATTCAACAAGCTCCTATAAGTATAACCATCCATTGTGGCAACCTGCATTGCAAAATAATAAATTAGTCTTCTCTTGCTGCCGCATAACAGAGTGCGCCATGAATATTTGCAGGAATAGTTCAATTATAATCTCTGTTTGTGTCCAGTAAGGGAGAGAGACACGTGGTCTTGGTGTGATTGCGTCAACTCTTATCCAAATTAATTAAAACCAAGCAAATTTTGCATTCTCCTGTTTCTTTGTGAGCTCTACTCCACACCTTCCAGGATGTCATGTGAACCAGTAAGAGAAATTCGTCACCCTAAGGGCAAAACTAATGCCGAAAAAGGTCCAAATGTGTAAGAGCACGTCCTAGTAAAAAATTCAGTGTGCAGGTAGGCACCGCCATAAAGCTCGCGTCAACTTGTGCATCAGAAAACCTGGTCAAAGCCCTAGCTATTCAGCGAGATGAGGGCATGGCAGTGTGCCCAAGAGAGGGTGAGACAGGGGATGGGATACCTGAAGGTGGGACTTGTGGTCGAGAGGCTGCTCCTGGAGGGCGCACTCCAGGGCCTGAACCTGCTCATGCCCACAGTCCCCTCCGTCGTCCGAGCCCGAGTCCTCATTTTTTGGACTACGAGCCTCCGCTTCATCATCAAGCCGAGTTGAGTTGGTTCCATGAGCAAATGTACCCGGACTTGAATTGGAGGTTGTCTTCTGTTTTTTCTGAGACAACCTGTCAGTCCACTTTTGATGGGCGTGTAAGGTATTCCAACAATGCAAGAAACTAAACGCTTTCTTCTCTTCTGATTTGTACACTCCCAACGCCTGAACTATCTGCGCAAGTATGTAGATATGTCTTAACAAAATCGCACGGAACATGTGAAGTTACAAGCAGATTAAAGCGATAGGTGCATACCCTTTCTTCCTCCGTGACCCCGTTCTTACACCCAATCCGGTCATAACACCAGCAGAATTTCTGAACGTGTTCCTGAATGGTAGACCAACGGTGCGTGAGGGAATTCTGATTGCGATCCGACTCGAAGTTCCTGTTCCGGTGGAAGTAACAATATATCCTCTGCCAGTAAGAACGAACTTGCTCGTTCCCTGGTGCTACTTCCATGCCGATATTCAGCCATGCCAACACCAACATGTTGTCTTCCTTATCGCTGAAATTTTTTGTTCTCCTGCCCCTTGATCTCACGGACCGAGTAGACCGTTCAGCTGGCGACTGCTGCTCCTCAGCTGGGGTACAGACTTGACGGTCGTCCCAAAATGCGCCGTTGTTTCCCTGGTTCAGCGAGCTCCTGTAACCATCCATTGGGGCACCCTGCATTGCGAGACAACAAATTAGTCGTCTCTCCCAATAAACTGCGGCTGCATAACATTGGGAGATGACAAATTAGTCATCCATTTGGGCACCATGGATATATGCCTGAATAGTTCAAGTGTGGTCTCTGTTTTTCTGTATCCAGTGAGAGAAAGAGATACACATGGCATTTACAGTATGTGATAGCATCAATGCATATCCAAATTAACCAGGGAACCAAAAATTATTTGTTCTTTTTTCCCTTGAAAAGAAACATTTGTTCTTTCCCAATTCTCCTATTTCAGTAGCTCATTCTGACAATTCGTCACCCTAATAGCGGAATTGGCGCAGTAAAATGTCCAAATGCGTGGGATCGCGCCCTAAATCGAGAACCAATTGTGCAGGCAGGCGCCGGGAAGCACGCATCAGCCCGATCAAAGCCCTAGCCGGTCGGCGGCGAGAGGAGGAGCACGGCGGGGCGCGCGAGGGAGATCGCAGCAGGGTACCTGCACGTGGGACTCGTGGGCGAGAGGATGTCCCTGGATGGCGCCCCGCATGGCCTTGACGCGGACCCCGTCGAAGCCCGGGGGCGGCCTCCCGGAGGTGAGATTCTCCCCCTCGTGGGCGCCTCCGCCGGCGACGCCCGCCTCCGGCAGGCCCTCCTCCATGGGCGGCGTACCCGACCGTGCGTCAGTCACAGCAAAAACGACGCGACCGAGCTCGGGGCGCTGCGTTTTTCCTCTTTTACCCCCCTTCCCGTTTCTCCGCACTTTTCCGGGGAAGCGCCGCAGGAGTACCGAAATTCGGACGCGGTCCATGGTTTTCCCTTTGGAACAGTATTCACAAGACAAAAAATATATTCCGGCAAAGCTCGTGAATGTTTCCACACTCTCTTTTATTCCTGACTAGTGTAAAAAACGCTCTTATATTATGAGACGGAGGAAGTACAATGCGTCAAGAATAAGATCTCCCAATTGCTGACCATCGGCAGCAACAATGTGACGTGGATTGCCGATCGACTTCATCGATGTGTAAAACCTCGAACCTTGACTCAAGAGTGACATAGTTTATTTTTTGTGGGGGAAGAGTGACATTGTCCGTCGAGAGAAAATCCAATGTACTAGTTCATTTGATAGCTCGTCTTTGTGCCGATTTTCGACACATAGGTAATGCCATCTTCGTTGCCTAGGTGGATCAAAAATTTCACCAGGGAGGTGTTTAAAATTTGCACGTGCATATAGAAATGGAGATGAGGCAGCGACCACATCATGTTCGGTTGCATTGTTGCTTAATATGCGTGGAGTGCGATTCGAGAGGCCACGGGTTACAACCGGAACAGAAAGGTTTTTGTGGATGTTCACCATGGGCAAGGAGGGGCGTTTAACTTGGGTGGCTTTTCACGACGATTAATTGCTTGGTCACTATGGACCATCCGTAATAAAGCATTATTTGAGCGGAAAATCTTCAAGCATCCGACTGATGTGGTGTATAGAAACGTTGTGTGATTGCAGCTTTGAAAGCTACTAGGAGAACGAAGGATCAATCACATCTTGAAGCATACATCAACAAGCTGCGAGCTACATGTCGCCAACTCCGGGAACCAACTACAGATACTACTGCCTGGAGAGGCACCCATCTTGTCGCGGTTATGACTAAGGAGATGAGACCGAAGTTTTATACCTCGGTGGCTAACCTCGATGGAAATGCGCTTGTTGATGGTATAATTTGGCTACGTAGTATGTGATGAGCCAAATTAAATCAATGGTTTATCAAGTTGATCGGTTAATGCATTGTTAAAGTGTTGCCACAGGAAATTTCATGGAAGGTAAAAATACAAGTCCTAAGAAGAATCATATGCTATATTGGACCATGGGTGTGATGCATGCAAGTGATATATATCTACGTATATGAAGAAGTATGCTTAGTCCTGATGGTCATTATCCAGTTTGATTTGCGACGTTGCCGGAATATTTAATATTTTCTTTGTGGGCTCAAGGTATTTATACATATGCTTAGCCACTATATTTAGTGTGATGGCGACGTGGCCGAAATACTTTATTCATATATACAAGAGTGCATGTACGTGGATATGGCCTAGATTTGCTACGTACTTAGATCGGCAAGTATATTTTTTGTAGACGTATGCTACATGGTAACCGAATCAAGAAAGGCGTCCTGATTGGTTTTAGCTTCGGAGTTGTAATCTTGTATGCCAAGTCCAGCATGCCATATATATGTAAGGCCGTGGACGATTGAGGAGGAGAGTAATCGATCTATCAATACAAACTACTTTTTCACGTATGTCTATTTACTGTTGTTACCTCCTGCCAAGCTCTAGCAGCCCTAGGGTTTGGCGATCTTTGCCGTTTTGTGCTGGAAAGCGGCCGGTTTTTCTCCACGAAAGCGAGGAAATCTTTGTTGCTTTGCTCGTAAATCAATCGTTCGTCGTCACGAAAACACGACAAATATCCTGGTGTTGCGCGGCGATTTCGCGTGCCAACAGCGCTGTGTCGCTTGTTCTGGTCCTAGACCCTAGTGCCTTGTGTCGAACCTTATTTCCTTTGTCGTCTTCTTTTATCTCCTTTCTCATGAAGTTCGGCCGAGCGGTTGTAAACTGTAAAACTTAAGGGCCAAGGCCGGGCAAGCGTCTCAGCTTTAAAAAAAAAATGTTGGTAGTACACGCCAGTCCCATCCATCCTTTCCCCTTCCCTCAAAAAAAAAAAAAATCCATCCTTTCCCCGTTTCTCTGCCACTGCCTCTGCCCGTCTGCCGACTCGTGACGGCCGGACCTGCCGGCGGCCGGCCAGAGGCGAGCCGCCGCCACCGCAAGGTATCCATCCGTCCCTCCCGAGTCCCGCCCCGTCCTCTCCACCACCGCCACGCCGTCCTGACGATTCTCCGCCTCGCACCGCAGCGCCTCCGGAATGCCTCAAGGGAGGAGGCACGGGAGCGCGGCGCGGACCGCATCGGCGCGCTCCCGGACCCCATCCTGCAGCACGTCCTCTCCTTCCTCCCGGCGCAGGCGGCCGTGCGGACGTGCGTGCAGGCCCGGCGCTGGCGCCACCTCTGGAGATCCACCAGGGGCCTGCGCGTCGTGGGCCTCGACGGCGCGGACGCCGTCCAGGGCCTCCGCAAGTTCATGGACCACCTGCTGGTCCTGCGCGACCGCGCCGCCGACCTGGACGCCGCCGAGATCAGGTTCGACCGGTTCTCGGTGGCCGACGACGAGGCCTACGTGAACCTCTGGACCCGCTTCGCCGTCATGAGCAGGGTCCGCGACCTCACCCTCCACATCGGCGCCTCCTCCTACCTCGACCTCGACAACCTGCCCCTCGTCTCCCAGCACCTGCGGGTGATGAACCTCGACGGTCTCAGCCTGCAGCAGAAATTTCTTGACCTCGCCGGCTGCCCGGCGCTGGAGGTTCTGAATATTCAGCACTGCGACATCAGCGTTGGCAGGATATCGTCCCGTTCCCTGAAGCATTTGAGCCTCAGAAGCTGCCGCTCCAACTCCAATTGCTGGGTCCATGTCTCTGCTCCGGGCCTTGTCTCTCTGGTGCTGCTTAGATTTGGGGGCACAACCCCTTTTCTTGAGAACATGGCGCTGCTGGAGACCGCGCGTCTTGATCTTAGTGACGACTTCGATGTCTGCTTCGATTACGACTCCGATGAGAACTCTGTTCCTTTCAATAAAGATGACAGTGGTGATTCTGTGCTCCTGGGTGCTCTCTCGGGTGCTAAACATCTGGAGCTGGTATCTGCATTTCAAAATGTATGGTACCACTGCTCTTCAACTCCTTCTGTTATCCCCTCTTTTTGTGGTGCACTGTCTACAATGTTGCTAGGCAATTAACTGGATTACATATATACATTACCATCCGTTGGGGTGCATTAGGTCATAAATTTGCGTACGTTCTGGTTAAGGATTGCTTGATCATTTTACATTTCTGTTTTCAGTTTGTTTTCAGAAGAGATTTGAGACAGTGCCCTACATTCAGCAAGTTAAAGACTTTATTACTCAATGAGGACTGGTCCGAGGCTCCTGACTTGGATGCACTAGCTTGCATTCTGAAACACTCGCCAGTTCTAGAGAAGCTCACTCTTCAACTCTTTACCAACAAGGTATAAATCTTCGAAATGGGCAATTGCTACACTGTTGAGGTTATTACCGATTATTCATCTTTGTTGGTGTTCCTGCTTACCATAGGGACCAAAACAAGAAATGAAAATGAAAGGAAGCTACAGTTCAGCGGAGAGACCGGCTGCAATATCAGAGCACCTTAAAGTAGTTGAAGTCCAGTGTAATGTGGTCAATCAGGGAGTTTTCAAAGTTTTGAAGTTCCTCTGTGCATTTAATATACGTAAGCTAACTGATGGCACTTTCCATACTCTTTATCTTCTGAAATTAGCCTTCGTATGTGGGAACGAAACTGTGGAAGCAAGCTGTGAAGAATAAACTCCTGAATTATGTAGGAAGAACAGTTTGTAGGGGTGCCAAATTATTTCAGGCTTGAAAAAAAATCTGAACCACATCCGGAAGGGGCACAAGTTAAAACCAATATTATCCATTTTGTCGGCAAAGGAGGCTTTAGTTTAGCTGTGTTGCATAAACAGTGAGTGTAAAACGACATGTGTACTTGTTGATTGGTTCTGGTCTCTTTTGGGCAGTGGCGCAAATATTTGAATCAATTAATTCAGAGTAGGGATACAGTATCTTCACATGTTGATTAGCTTTGAAGTCTGAACATCAACTCAAGTTCTGCAGGAATACATATTTTCACTCCTTTTGTTTTAGAGTAGTCGGTGCTAATCAGTAATGTTTTTTATGAGTTCGTTAGATGGGCAGGTCCTTGCCCTTATGGACTAATGTTATTCCGCACTCGATTCTTGATCATGCAGAATAACTGCAGTATGATATCTCTTTACATTATATAAACATAGTGGCTACTGTATGATGTTCCTGCATTATAGTTTTGGTTGTGATTCCTCTGTTTGCTCCTGGGAAGTCGTCAATGTTTACATAACGTATTTTTTTTCTTTCAAAAAGAATCTGTACATCACATGTCTATTAGTGTATGCCATGATTCCTTACTTCACCTTTCCTTTGACATGAAACTGCTTATGGCATTTTCTGCATTCTCATTTCATTTGGGAGCTGTTTAGATATATGTTTTCTTGTTATATGTCAGATTAAGCCAGAAATATATTCAAAGTTTTTCCCATAGTTCATGTTAAGATAAGTTGCGCCTGTAAAGTGAGTGTCCTTCAATCTTACTGAAGTCTGTTCCAGTATCTTCATTTCCATCGGCATGAAAGTGTAACTGAGCATTCTACTTCTGCATATACGCCACTCTTACGTTATCTTTTCATTTATATACAGGATTCAGTTTTGAGTAGGGGTGAGAAGATGTGGGGCGTCAGTTGATTTGGCATCTCGTGGCTATTCAGTTGATTTGCCATTGTGACAAGGCTTCCATGTTCTTTTTTACATGTGTGTCTGATACCAGTTTTGTCAGTTTGTTCAAAGCCAAAAGAGACCAGAATAATGTTGCACATCAGATTGTTGCTGTTGTTCGTAGAATAGGAGCTGGAGCTATTTCGAGCTCTGCTGTTCCTGATCATATAGCTCATGTAATTAACACTGTACTGTAACTATCTTGACATGCCTACTGAATGAATCTCTTTTGGCCCTCATTTTTCTTTTTTTACCAGTTGTACCCAGGAACGGTGTAGAATCCGCAGCAGTACATAACTTGTGAACTCTAGGCCATATATCTAGTTGGATTTGGTTTTATCGTATCATGTGAAATCTCTGATGCAGTTTTGGTCTATGTTTAGAATTATTCAGCTCATGGACCGGTTAGTGTTCTCTTTGCAATTCTTTTTAGCTTCGGCAATTAACTTGTTCTGTTGTGATGTGATCCGTTTATTATGTCTCCTGTACCAAGATTTGGATGCATGGAAGAGTGCAGAAAGAGGTGTTAAGAGTGTGGAAATTCAGAGGTTACATTTCGAGTCAGTGAAGGTCAACAAATCAATAACACTACATTCACTTGACGCTTGTTTTATAGCTTGATAAAATCTGAACATCCACATTACCCCCCATTGCAAAAGATACTAAAACCGATAACAAAACTTGAAACAACCATGCATATTCGCCGTTCGTCCCAAAGAACCCTTTACTTGCCCAGAACCCACCATTCGACGGCGCGCCGGTACGGGTACCCCAACCTCTGCGCGAAGGTCGGCTCACGCTCACCTCTGCTGCGACGGAGACACTCTTCCTCGGTCGAATTGTTCGGTCCGAACGTGGCGCCTCCACGGGAGAGCATGTTGGCCCTCTCGGCGTTCTTGCAATGGCGCTTGAACTCCCTGTACCGCATCGTCTTCTCCTCCTCGCTCTTGTACTTCTGGTCATACTCAACCATCCAATCCTCGAACCTCGCCTTCATGGCCGCCTCCTTCACCAGGTCCCGCTCCTCGGCGATCACCTCCTCGAGCGTCGCCTCGTTCTCGTCGGTCAGCTCCCAACCTGTGAGCAAGACAGAATTCATATGGTCATATGATCATGTAACATTTGACAAGGAGTTGAAGGAGAAGGGAGTAAATTGCACGAAACCACCATTTTAAAGGCTAGGTTTGCAAAAAACACTACGTTACAATTCTATTGCAGAAAACACCACGTCTTGTGTAATCATTTTGCAAAAAACCACTGATCGACGGATTAGGCTTGTTTGAGCGAGTTTATGACAAGTGGGTCCACTTTTCGCTGATGTGGCATAACGTTTCGTGCTAGATAGGTTTTAGCATGAATTTACAAACCAGTCCCTAGAGTTTTACATAGACCCTCCTAAAACAAAAAGAAAAAAGCAATCAGCCCTCCACGTGCATAAAACATGTAGCTGGCTTGGGGCGGCGGCGCCCAGGCTCTCCGTGCGGCCCAAGCTCTCGTTGCTAGCTTGGGGCAGTGGCGAGGTCTTGCAGGCGCGGCGGCGCTGCTCCTGCGACTTGGCAGGTGGCCGAGGTCGAAGGCAAGGCGGGTGATGGATGGATCCGGAGGTGGGATTCCAGCTCCGGCGATAGCACATCGGAAGGGAGGCCAGCGACGGGGCTACTCGTCATGCGGCAGCGGCGGGGTGCTCCTAGTGAAGAAAAGAGAGAGGGGCAGAGAATTAGGGCGGGAGAGAGACAATAGGAAGGAGAAGGGAAGGAGGGGGCGACAGGCGCCTGGCTTGGAACTAGGTTGGGGTGGTCCGGCGAGGCAGGGAGCTCGAGCTCCTGGAGGCGCACGGGAGCAGCGGCGCTCGGGCACGAGGCCCTGGTCTTCAGGAGGAGAGGCCGCGTGGTCGTGCGTGCTCGGGGAGCCCCTCGAGCTCGAGAGGAGGCTGGAGTCTCGGTGTTCATGGGCACAGGGCTGCGGTGGAGGCGGATGTCGGCGGATCCGGCGGTGGAGGCGGTGAGCTTCATCATGACGCGGTTGGAGGGCCTGGGGGCAGCAGGAAGAAGGTTGGGGGCTTTTTTGATTTAAAACCCATCTAACGCCGTCTTTCCCAAACCGTTATGCCATGTCAGCAAAAAATGGGGCTCACCTGTCATAAACACGCTCAAACGAGCGCAATCCGTCCATCAGTGGTTTTTGCAAAATGATTACACACGATACGGTGTTTTCTGCAATAGAACTGTAACGTAGTGTTTTTCGCAAATCTAGCCTTTAAAATGGTGGTTTCGTGTAATTTACTCAGGAGAAGGACACTGAGGTCCGGTTGTTTGCTACCTGAAGATGAAGATGAAGATGTCGGTTGCTTTCTGTGTTTTTGTTTTCTGAGATACAGCTTTGCTCCGATCAAGGTGGCAGATAAGGCCCCCACCGCCGCAACGCTAGCACGCAGCTTGTTGCTGCCTCCCATCGGCAAACTGCAGAGATTGTCAATAACTTGTTTAAAATCAGGAAGCAAGATCAGAACTAATGGTAGGACTACATTGCTTTATTTCTCTCGCACTGTGTCTCTGACAGCTTTCAAGCAATAATTCGTCGCATCAAAATCTAGTACGGAATATCAAACTGGACAAGGACTAGGTCGAGAACGGAGAACATCCAATCTGTTGTCGGTCAATAAGATTAATTTGGGGCGAAAGTAGAATTGGATCTTGATTCTACATGGGCATGGTGACGAACAATGTCCATGTATGTGAGGTGCCTACGTACCGGGCAGAGAAGCCAGATCCCCCGGCGCCGTCCGCACGGCTCCTCTGCAGATCGAGGAGGGAACAGGATCAGCCGGCCACGCGGGCGCAGATGCGGGGGGAGACAGCTAGAGAGAAGAAGAAGACGACGGCGGCGTACGGAGTGGTGGAGGAGCCGCCTCGCTGACTCTCCAGCGCGGATCCGGCGTGAGGACAGCCTCCCCGCGGCGAGGAATCGAAGCGGCGACATGTCTGCACCACGCTCCGATGTCGCTCCCCGTCCGCCCGGTGTTCGAGCTAGGGCTGTCCTTACGAGGGGGAAAAAAAATACATGGACCCTAAATGGACCCATCATTGTTTGGCAGCACGACCTGAAGGGAAAGAGATGCCCAAAGGCCCAAGACAGGCCCACGCGGCGAGCTGACGGCGTTCCTTCCGGAGTCGTGCCACTGCCTCCCCGCTCGCCGCCCCTCGCTCCAGCCGCCGCAGCGCTCTCCCCTTGGCCCCCAGCTCCCCCGCCGCGCCCGCCTACGAGGTTCCGCAGGATGGGCGGCGGGAGGAAGCGGCGGCGGCGCGACGGCCCGGACGCGCCGCCGGTGATGCACCCGCGCAACCGCTACGCCGCCGCGGCGCCGGACTTCGCGGCGCTGGCGTCGCTCTACCCCTCCTTCGCCCCCTTCGTCACCGTGTCCGGCGGGGGCCGCGCGTCCGTCGACTTCACCGACTTCGCCGCCACGCGGGAGCTCACGCGCGTCCTCCTCCTCCACGACCACGGCGTCAACTGGTCCGTGCAGCCTGCTCCTCCTCCTCCCGCCCCCTCCCCCTCAACCCTAAGATGCATTCCGCGCTGCTCCATTCCCGATTGTTCCTGTTCGGCTGAGCTGCTTATCTCTTTGCTGTTGTGCTGGTGGAGGATTGCAAGGGCGCTCCTGAATTCAGCTAATTGCGGCATCAAACTCACCTGCAATCTGACATACCTGTTGTCTTATGAGTTGCTCATGTTGCTCTTGGGATGGAAGTTCTGAAGTGACTTCAGGGCTTGGAGCTTATCAGGGTTTTTGTGTGCATATTAGTGCTGTATGTCAAGACAACATTTCGTAATCCCCAAGAGATCATTTGATTTATCTTGCTGCGGTGCTTGCATAGTAATAACAGTAAACACATAACGAAGCCCTTTTGTTGGAACAAAAATCTGCCGAAAAGGATCTTCAAAGTAAGTATATGCTGCTCATTGCATTATTGTTCAGCTTCATGAGCACTTCCACCGGGAACTTCTGCAGAGAGAGTAGTCCATGTAAAGAATGGTGCTCAGCGTGCACATCATATGCCATAACTAGATGTCTTTATTCTTACTTTGGTCTCGCTATACAACAGGTCGTATTTTCGTGGCGCTGCGCCAAATCGATCCACTTATCATTTCTGTTAAGACATTTCAGTAAATAATCACATGTTGTTTTCATGTTTGAATTGTTTGCTGCATCAAATTTGTATAACTAAAGTTCAAATAGAATTACTGTTTAGCACAACTGGCAGCTCCCACTTTTGCTAACAATAAGAATCACTTGATTTTCAAAAAAATGTTGAAGCTTATAGTCCGTGCACACTATGTCCTCATATGTTCTATTTTTGAAACACTCATGTGTTCTTTTCTAATTATCACACACTATGGTTAGTGGGCAATATCACATTTTAATATGTTCGCATGATATATATCGTTCCTACTGTCAGGTGGATTCCGGATGGACAGCTTTGCCCTACTGTTCCAAACAGATCCAACTACATCCATTGGATTGAGGATCTTCTCTCTTCTGATCTCATACCACTAATGTCCAACTCAAGTGAGACAGTGAGGGGTTTTGACATAGGCACCGGTGCCAATTGCATCTACCCTCTCCTTGGAGCATCGTTACTGGGCTGGAGCTTTGTTGGATCTGGTATGCTTTTATCCTGTGTGCTAGAAGTTCCATGAAGCATAATCTAGGAATCCCTTAGTGACCTACTTAGCTAAATTAAATGGATCCATGCTCAGTTGGATTTTTGCTTGTAGATGTGACTGATGTTGCACTTGAATGGGCTAAGAGGAATGTGGAGAGCAACCCACATCTAGCAGGTCTAATTGAAATCAGAAACGCAAATGAAGCACCCTGCTCTTCGAAGTCTGAAACAGTTGCTGAGGAAGCAGTCAGTGAGAACATTCCAGAGCCAGTGGACAGTGTGGTGAGGGCAATAGCACCTATTTTTGTGGGTGTTGTGAAGGATAGTGAGAACTTTGACTTCTGTATGTGCAATCCACCATTCTTTGAGAGTATGGAGGAAGCTGGCCTTAACCCAAAAACTTCTTGTGCTGGAACTGCTGAAGAGATGGCTTGCCCTGGTGGCGAGCAAGCCTTTATAACACATATAATTGAAGACAGTGTTTCTTTTAAGAACTCTTTCAGGTGATTCATATCTGATGTTACAGCGGCCATAGTATTATGTCATTTTTTTTCTGTTGTTCATGATTTATTTGAAATTTTATAGGTGGTTTACGTCGATGGTTGGCAGAAAAGCAAATCTAAAACTATTAGCATCCAAAGTCCGTGAAGCTGGGGCCTCAGTTGTGAAAACTACTGAGTTCGTGCAAGGACAAACAGCGAGATGGGGCCTTGCATGGTCGTTCATTGCTCCGAGAAAAAATGTTATAAGATCCAGTACACCAGGAAAAGTCCACCATTCTTTCATGCTTCAGGTGGGCATCATGTCACCTTCCTTGATCATGCACCTTTGTCGCTTATAGCTCCTAAGTGCAGTTTGCTATAACTTTGGTTTTAGTGGTCTCTGTCATAAAGGTTACTGTTCTCCAATGAGATACTTCATCTTTGAGACAACTATCTTCTCTAGTTCTCATGAGTGTGATCTCTACATCACAGATAGCATTAATTCGTGTGCCTTAAATGTTACTCCCTCCGTCCCAAAATAAGTGACTCAACTTTACACTAACTTTGTACTAAAGCTAGTACAAAGTTGAGTCACTTATTTTGGGACGGAGGGAGTACATCTCATCGTTGTTTGTAGCATTTTTTCGTCCTTGTTGACCAATTCTTTACAGAATAACCTATAGTTATGTTTTAGTTCTTGTTATCGCTAGTTTACTAGTACTAAGTTTCTCTTTAGCTTTTGTGCTTTAACGTACGCTCTCTGCATAATGAATTTCAGGGTCTCCGACGTGGAAATGGTGCATTTCAGGTGTTGAAGTCAGCTGAGACCTTTTTCTGTACATCTAATCTATCATGTAAAACCGATTCTCTGTCATTTTCTATTGATGTAAGAATCCTATTAATCTTCCACCTATTCATTTTCCATATAACATCATGACAGAGACCCACACTGATATGTCATTTTCTTAAGTGAAGTCTTAGTATGTCAATCTCTTGCTAATTGTTGTATGAAATATCTGTCTAGGTTACATTGCCAGATGAGCAGACTCAGGCTGCAACATTGGATTGTGATGACCTTCCTGGTTCTGTTGAAGACAACTCTACAAAGGTGCATAGCATTGTTACAGGAGCATCCTTCCGTATTTCGGTATGTCGATTACATATCGTATACTACTCATATGCTACCTATATCTACTTTGCCTGACAAACAATTTATAAATTTACTTCTACGTAGGTGTTTGAACAGATGCCTGGCACACTGTTAATCAAAGGTTCATTATTGAACAAGTCACTGTCAGGTACCCTTTGTTCTTTATGTGAAAAATATCACTTTTCTCAGACAAACATGCAGACACCTTTTGGGTTGCTTCAATACATCGCATGCTTATATTATCTTTACCTTATACTCCCTCCGTCCGAAATTACTTGTCGTAGTTCTAGATAAATCCATTTCTACCCATTTTTGCGACTAGTAATTTGGACAGAGGGAATATATAGTTTCTATGTTTCAGTTTTTACCACTTCCATAA
Organism: Triticum aestivum; assembly: GCF_018294505.1. Lineage (NCBI taxonomy): Eukaryota > Viridiplantae > Streptophyta > Magnoliopsida > Poales > Poaceae > Triticum > Triticum aestivum. The sequence goes on from NC_057809.1 coordinate 40,275,878, forward strand.
GTGCAAGCCTAGATTCCGTTGTGTTACGACAGAGAGTTCCCGATACAAGTTTACCACACAAGCCGAGATATTTACCGAGTAGTGTGGAGTTTCTGGACAAACACCCCACAAAGCCAAAAACGAACAAACTACCAAAGTGACAGTCTGACATGGAAAATGCTGTAGCATTAGCATGTGCTACTTTGCAAAGTTATGTTGGTTCCTGTAGTGATGGCACTGTCCTGGCAGTAGTTGTCTATCCAGTAGCAGTGGTACTGATGCCTAGCTGGCTCTGGACAGCTGGTAGTGGCTAAAGGCACGATGGAGACATGATAGATGACAATTGGACGTGCTAGTGACCATTGTGAGAGGTTGGGCGGCTGGTCTGCAGGAGGCAGAGCCTGTAGACCCGGATCATATGCATGGCGTGTTGGTTTTGTTCGTTATTGACCGCCGTTGCCATTGAAAAAATTCAGGCATACAGGATCATATCGATGATCTGATCTCAGAGGCGAATAAGATGTCACTTCTCATATTCAGGCCGCATGAAGGCAGCATAGGTTACACGATGCTTCCTGGTGCACCTGCATTTCATTTTACTCATTCCTGCACCAATCATGACCTCTGGAATCCAAATCTAGCAGTGGCTCCGGCTGCGAGCACGAGCGGACAACACTTTCTTATGATAAAACTGTCATGCATATTGCACCGATGGCTTCTGTGGATCGCGGGCGATGAACAAAGGTCCAACTGATTTTATTGTGGTGAAAATTGACGACGACACTAAACCATCGGTATTCTCTCTGCAGGTACCTTCACATCGCTGTTCTCCCAGCTGGAGGAGACGCTGAAGACGGAGTTCGTCAGCAAGGACCGGTAGCTCAAGAGTCCATCCCCGTCAACGGGGCCTTAATCATGAACAAGCGGATGAGGCTATTATTGTAACCCCTGCTGGCCTGAACTCTTTTCAACGCCAAGAAATGTGAAGCGTGGGCATCACGAGACTGACAGCAACGGCCCTGGCGGCGGCCGGTGGCAGCCACGAGCAAAGCCGTCACCGAAGGCGGCCTGCACCACACCCGATTCCAATTCCAATTCCATCTTTTGCTGCGCCGATGCCTACCAGCATGTTGTGTTGCTGTCATGGCGCCCCGTTGCTCGTCCGAATCTCGAAAGCGACTCCGGCGACGCCCGCCCGTTCGAGAACCTCGCCTTTGCTCTTTTCCAGATTCCGCCCACACGAGAAACGAACCTCTTCTTTTGTTGGCGTGGGCGTGTGTGCCGGCGTCCGTCACGCTTTTGGAGATGCACCGCGTCTGGCTCCGGTGGTTTGTTTGAGCTGCGCGGTGCAGGAAGGGAGCTGCCATTTTGCGGTTGACGTGTTTCAGATACGCTCGTGTTAGCAGTCCGGCAGCCGATTTTGACAGGCGTCTTCTGGTCATCGGCGGTGCTATACATCTTTCGGCAGCTCTTTGCTTTTTCTATCTAGTCTAGTAGTATTACCAAAATCTACGGCAATGGCTTTATTGCAGTACGTATGAAACTGCCGGGTAGGCAGGCAGCATTGCAGTGTGGAGCCTACATGGAGAAAGCTTTCGTGCCGAGTGCAGAGTACCCAATTTTTTTGGGTTTATTTATTGAACGCGACACAAAAAATCTCACGGCGTACGTAGCCGGGTTGAACTTTGCCATGAACCCAGTGACTGTCTTATGACCACTCTTTTGTCACGGGCCAGTCAAAGCCGTCGTGCACCATGGTGACTCTTCTAGCGGCTTGTCGTATTTTTCCATGGGCTCATACCTTTTTGGTTGCTAGTAGAAGATTTCGAAGCTGTCACGGCCGATTCTCTTCAACCGGTATCTACAAGTAGTCATCACTGGTTAAAAACGAAACTAATATGACAAAATTTAGTAGTACTCCACCAACAAAGAAATTGAGAAGATTTTATGTCATCCATAGCCCTTTCGTCTTAAAAAAAAACCAGATGCATACGTGCGTGTAAGTGAGCATATATGTTGTATTGTGCTAAAAAAACATGTAGGTTTGAAGTCATTCCTCGTAGTCCATTCAATTGAAAATCAAATTGTAGACCGAACGAACGAAAGGGCCCTTGTTGTAGAGCATTTGCAGCTCACCGCCCATCATTGCAATGAGAGTCTTGTTGCAATTGCAAAAAAAAAAACCTCTTTGCAAAAATCATCTCCAGTGCGGCAAGATGATCCTTGTTCCAAAAGAATTTGTTGTTTAGCAAGAATAGTACAACACTTTTATTTGTAAAAAACAACAAGCCTTCTTGTCGAATTTCATTAAAAAAATCCATCATTGTTTAAAAAATGGGTTGTGCTAGGTGTCTGCATGTTGATCCTCGACAATGACCAGCCGCCTCCAC